>NC_133971.1:2784194-3084194 GCF_031877795.1 Strix aluco
AGCTAACATAGCAAAACTAGTTTAATATAGCCACAGTCTATGCGTGCAAATAAAAATAGACTGTAAAAGTATCAATAAATAACAAGCTGAGTACTACAACGAAATTTAACAGAGACTGACCAAATATTATTTTAAAAAATTTTCGAAGTGCAATGAAAATGTTGTCATCCTAACTTTACATTTATGGACACCTTAAATTCTTACATTAGTACTTTGGTTTTATGTTTTGCACAGTACTTAGGACAACAGCCTTATAATTTTACATAACATTTACTGTAGCACGATAAATAATAATTTTCTGGGGAGTGTTTCCAAGATTAACCTTGAATCCTCCAAAATTAAGCTTTGCCAGCAGCTTTCTCAGCTTAGAGCTCACTGTTCAAATGTCTACTTCTACACTGTTTTAGCTCACACTGCTCAGGATGTATTTGCCCAGCTGAGGTTCAGAAGATAAACAATACTTCTTTCCTTCCTCAGAACAAATCAAATTATCTGTGCCTTGAAGAAAGCACTTCTTAATAAACATATATCTTTCTGAGCTCCTCTCCCACTTACTCAACATATGCCATCACTGTTCTGAGATAAATCTAAATCAGCAGAAGATGCAAAATAGTGCAAAACCAGTGTAAACAGTTTCATGCTCTGCCTGCCTTCCATTAACCTAGTCTCTTTTTTATCTTTTAAATTATTATCAAGTCCTTAGATACTAAGAGATCTGTCCAGCAAATTAGTGGCAGGATGAGTAGAAAGCCCTGGTCGTAACTCCCAAAAAGTTGGAAAAGACAAACATGTAGAAAAACATGAAGGTGTATGGGAAGCTGTTTCTTATAATGCAATTTATTATTACTTAATAATAAATACCCACATGACACTTCAGTAATGTGCAGAATTCAGAAAGGCAACTGAAATAGATGAAGAGGAAAATGATGAATCACTGATCATAACCCCATTCTCACTGTGTAATCTGATAAAACACAAGTACCTTTGTATATTAATCAGCCTGGTTGTTTTCTACAACTGTTTCCCTCAGACAGTTAAGAAACAATCAACATAAACCACTCTTTGAGAGGAAATAGCAAAACAATATTTTTCTTCAGAAATAATTTAAATAATTAAGAGTTTATTCTTATGTTTTCTAAAATAAAATAAAACCAGACTTTTGTACTTTTACTGTTAAAAATAAACTTTGAAAGTCTAATTGTGTTGTAGCTGCATATTTTTAGACTATCAGCCAAATATCTGGAGGGGGTGGCACATGTAGGGGGTTATGTATTATTGTTTGCGGTCTTACATAGGGAGTTTTGATGGTTAGTGTTACCAGCCCCTGAGCTCAATTTCAGCACGGTATTTCAAAACTCTCAAGGCTTACTTTTCCCAATTAAGGATTATGGAAACAGGCCTGGTGAGCCTAGAGGGTTTTGAATTGTGCTTGTCGAACATTAAGCAAACACGGGTATCTCCAGGCTCACAAAGCTCTGATAAAACTATGTGTATATAATTAGATCAATCAACAGGAAACATTATGTGATGTATGTCAGAGGTAGTTTCATAACAAACAGTATATAGAAAACATCAACCACTCACTAACGCTTCAATTGACTCAGCTACCACTAATATTAAAAAACTATATCTTTGCAGGGCAAAATACAATCTATGTCACAATAATATATTTTCACGTAGCTTTCTGCCAAATAATCTCCATGAACATTCTCATCTGCAAACCAAATATCCTCAGCATGCCACCAGTCAATTAGGTGTGTATTTATCCTTAAGTTTTTAATTTATGTCACTTGGGATACAAGTCAGTTTTCCTAATTAGAATATATCCATCAAGATTAGAAAGTAGGCCTGGGCAAATTTATATTGGATCAGTTTAGAAAAAGATAAATTTGCATAAAGTGCATTGTACGCTAATACAATATTTAGGTTGACTGTTCAAGGGTCAGAATTCAAAAGTTTTCCACACTGGCTTGTCCGTCTTAGACATACAAACTAGAAACAGACCCTTAGCGTGAGCCTGGGTCTCATTACTGACTGTATTTCATTGTATCAAAGTATTAATTTCATAAAGCAACAATTTTAAGATGATTAAGAGTATGGACATGCTCACAATGAAGCAGATTTTTGATCTGCTGAGCTTTGCTCCATTGGCAGTCACAGGCATTTTAATATGTGCATACAAAATCACAGGTATGTTGTAAACTTCATTTCTTAAGAAGATATTGAGAGTGCTATTGTAGGAATGAAGGATGAGGGGGCATTTCTACCAGTATTTAAAGTTCAATCTGTATCAATGGATAGACTATAAGGCATCTCAGGAGGCTTCCCCAGAGAAGCTGTGGCTGCCCCCTCCCTGGCAGTGTTCAAGGCCAGATTGGACAGAGCTTTGAGCAACCTGGTCTAGTGGAAGGTGTCCCTGCCTGTGGCAGGGGGTTGGAACTAGATGGTCTTTAAAGGTCCCATCCAACCCAAACTACTCTGTGATTCTATTCACAGAGTCTGAGTTAGGCTGATATTTTGAAAATCACCTCAAGGGCCAATCTCTCCATTAATACTAGATCAGTCAGCTAATTTAGCTAACTAAACTAGGTGCTAAAGTTAAATATGAATAACCCCCAAGGAATATATGCAATGTTATCTGAAAAACAACCTCTTACACTCTGTTAGAGTCAAAGCTACATTGCCAGAAAGTGGATGGTATAAAAATCCAACTCAGCTTCCAAAACCCAGTGAACACACACTGCACCCAGGCGGACTGCATAGTTCAGGTGAAGGGAAAGGAATCCCCCTCCATCAACGTACCTTAGGGAAGTCTTCTATTTAGAGGGGTTATTTTGCCAAGGTACAGGTGAGAAGATACAATGCTAAATCTCCTTCCCCCTCCTCTCCTTCCTTCCTGACAAAAAAATTCCAAACTCACCATGGAATAGTGGGCATAGTCAGAGTTTTTGCAACAATCTATCATGGAATAGATTCTTGCAGAAACTCTGACTATGCCCTTTTGTGGATGAATCTTTTAAATGGACCAAAACAGAAACCTTGCCATTTATATCTTATGAGGAGTCATACCCTAGCTGGGACTGCTCTCTTCCTTGTTTTGACCCTAATAATTCTTTGCTCCTGGTTTCAAGTTTTTGGTGTCTATATTCATCTCATGACTCAAATGAGACCAATTCTAGTCTGGGTTGAAGAACCCTGCAGCTAACATAATTGCACCTTCCTGTCCTGCTCCTACCTGATGAACTGCCCTATCAAGCATATTCAGAAACATCTTCTCCTATGAAAGGTATGCGTCTTGGAGTACCTCTTTTTCGGTGTGGTGTGTTGTTTTCAAAAATGAGTCCATAAAATGTTTTTAAACTCTGAGCCTGCTGGCACAGCCTTAGATCTTGTCGTTATAGACAAAGACAAAAACTCACTGTAGAATGGAAAAATAATGTAACCTGTAAAGATAAAAACAGGTTGAGGAAAGAACAGATGAACCAGAGTAGTGAAGAAAGATGTCATTTCCAGAAAAAAATCAAGTTATATTTTAACTGCTGGGATGCAGGCAGAGTAGAAGTAGTAGAGTCATTGGCATCAGAAGTGAAGTCTTCAAAATAAAAAATCGTTGCTGTAGCTAGTACTGTTATGATACTTACCTAGAGATGGCTTACAACAATGAAACACTTGACTATAGGGCTCACAAGTTTTAAATAACAGACATTTAAAATCAGTACTGACATTTGCAATAGAATCAGAGATAATCATCTGAAAACGACAAAAGTCCTCATAGCCACTTTCTGTGAGTTAATTTACTTGTGTTGAGATGAGGTAAACATACAGCCAAACTAGGATAAACAGTAGCTTTGAAACTACAGGATAGTTAGAAGTGTTGTGTATCGCACTTAGAGACCTCTCTGGATGAGGAGATTTGTAGAAGAACAATTACAGTTCTTATAAGAAGTGAGTCCTTGAATGTGTTTAGAGATGTGTGAAAGCAACTTCATCACATCCACTTCCACTACACAGATATAGCTGTGATTTTTCCATAGGAATCTGATTTTCTTCCTTTTTTAAGATGTATATAAATATTTGCCATTAGAAAAGCTTTATCTCACCACAGTATCTGAGACGATCAGCTCTTAGAATACAAAATAAAGTGTTTCTGATACTTGAGCATCGTAAATTGCGTTCTGGTGGTTATCATTACTGGTTTGGAAGTGGTTTTTACAATGGCTAAGTGGAACAGGCAATCTCTGAGGAGATACCCATATTCTGAAAGAGTTGAAGATGTTGAATTTAGGAGTTCCATCTCATTCCTGCAATTTACAGCACTGTTTACTGCAAAACTTTGTATTACGCTCTTCCTCTATTATTGCAAAACTATATTAATAATTGGGTCGTCAGAGAGTGGGAGCATTCCAATGTTAATTATATCTTATTGGTTAATTTGACTGGAGGCATTTTAATATTGTTTCAGTCATGCCAGAAATCTTTTAAGTAGGAGACTCTCTCAATTTGCTTTACAAGGGCACAGAGCTTCACCTGACTGTGCTGGTTATCAGCTGATGCTTATCTGAAAAGTCCAACCATATCTTTTGGCTTCTGCCACAAACAGTTCTCAGACAGAGCTGACTCCTGCTTCGGCATTTCTTAAAGCTTTAAATGTTAAAAAATGACCATCTTTGTTTTCACTCATTTTCCCCAGATCCATACATGCCCTTACTGTACCCTTCTGCTGACCTTGTCCATCCCAGCTCTGGATATAGGGCACTCTAAAACTTCCCGTGTCCCTTTTGAAGAGGAAAGAAAAGAAAAAAACTAAATTCCAGTGGCTAAATTTTAAACTACTGGTCATGGAAGTGATTTTCTGCTGAAGACAGTGATTCCAGGATTATTATCAGAGTGATGTCAGTCTCTGCTGTGGGATTGCCAATTGTAAATCCAGCATAGACAGTGTAAAGTCTGTTACAGTGTGATCCTAATGACAGATAAGTCTCCTAGTTGGGAAACAGCAGGACATAGCCTTAATAATATAACATTAGGAATGAGTATTCTATGTTTAATACTTTGAAGAAATTTAATTTAAATGCTTGACTAGGGCATAAAACAGGGTCTGTAGAGATGTGGATCCAACCCTCGTCAAATATCTCTATATGAACAAAGAGTCAGATTAGCAGTTATATTTTAGAAACTGAAATTTACTCTTATGACACTGAAAATCTCCTAATTCATATCATGTTTATGGAAACTTTAGGCCCATAAAGAGCCTAAGGCTTTTCATAGTCTAATACCTATGCTGCAAAAAATAGTCCTTAATGTTTCCTTTTTCTGGTCTAGTTGCAGAAAAGACTTCCTCTGCATCACAGCATGACAGGAGAATCATGCACATCCCTCTAAAAACACTATACAGCTGGTGGAAGTGGCACTCTCTGGAAACATAAGAAGCAGAAAACAGATTTAAACCAATATTTATGACTGCCTTTTATTAAAGATTTTTGCTCACTCCTGAAAACAAAAAGTGTAGGCAACTATTTTCAAGGAAGGATTTCAGGCTGTTGATCCTAAGCTGATAGGGGTGCCAAGAAAGACAACTGGATTTGAAACATAACCCCGCGCTCATTATTTGCTGTTAGGTAGCTAAAGGCTGCTGTTTGCCAAGGCCCTTGTTGGTAAGGAGCTTCATTCTGGCCTCAAATTTAGCTTTCTCCCCAGAAACCTTGAAGGGTTGGGGATGGTGGAAGAAATCCATGTTTTCAGGACAAGCGTTCTAAATAAGCTGTGCACGCTACATCCACGCAGTTCATTTCTGTAATTTATTTATGCGCTCCCTGTGGTTATAAGGCCTACGTTCATGTACATAAAGCGAGGGAGAGCAGGCTGTGCACACACAGAAAGTTACGCGTGTAGATTCACACATTTTGTTCTTATTTCAAGGGCAACGCTTTGAGGATGAACAGCACCATTCCCAGCGTGTTCAGGATCAGGGTCTGAATGTTAAGCCACAAACTGACCCCCAAGCTCTGATTTTTGCATCAAGATACCAACACCTAGCTAACCAGCAGGCTTTTGATGCGGTATCAGCCAAGAGGCATAAGCTCAGCTTTGAGGTCAACAGCACCTGAAAAACCCTCAGCACGCCCATACAAGACTCCCTATCCCATAGGAAACTCAGAAAAAGCACCGTAAATTGTCTGAGACCTCATATAGCAATCAGCTGGCAGTTACCTCAACTATTCCCTGTTGCCAGTTATGCACCACTATTAAGCCAATTTCCTGACCATTTTTCCCCTGTTGGAGAATGCCAGACCTACTATTCTAAAATACTATCAACATCTATCAATACTATCAATCCTGTTAATTCTGTCAAATTTGTATATAGTTTATAAAGAGTTAAACAAACCAGTTGGAGCCTAGTTAACACCTTCATCATCAACTACAGCTGATGGAGCTGTGTGTGATCAGAATCATGAGATTAACAGGAATTTCAAGCTCAAATTTAAATTGCAAGCCAATGATTTTGAGGATCTCAGTGATGAGGATGAGAAAACTAGCAAACCATGTTTGACCCTTCAGTAATGCAACAAAAATCTAGGAAAAATACAAACAACATTGTGATAAATGGTACATTGGGCTGTTTTATTTTATTCATAAAAGCTTTCATACACTTCATACAGTGTGCTTAAGCAAGCTGCTGGTTTATTTTGCAAACGGCAACAGGAATTTTCAGGGTCTCAAGAAGTAATCAGCAACCGTCACTACAAAAACGTTGTTTATGAGCAAGTCATGCATGCAAAGCAGATGAAAAATTACACCAGCCAGTCAACCAAAAATTTTGCAGAAATATAATAGGAAAAAAATATGATAAATTTCAAAATATTTTATAGATTACAGGAATGTGGATGATCATTCAGTGACTTGTAAAAATTCTCTTGGAAACTAAATGCAGGATACCTTACTATCTAGTTATTCTTGAGACAAAATTCTGTGACCACTTCTCTAATAGAAGAAAAATTAATAAAGCTATTACTGAAATTAGTCTTTGGATAGTAATGTGACCAAGGAATAGACCGCTGCAAGCAAAAAAGAACAATTTCATTAGACCCTAGGGATGCCACACGTTGACACCTTCAGTCAGTCAAAACACCAAATACCACTGCTGTGAACATTCTAAACACCTTTCTAGTAATTGTAAGACACTGTGGTTTTGCTGGCAACAACTTCCAAGCTACTAGGAGAGGAAACTGGGATTGCAACATAGTGCCTGGAAAAACAGCCTCAGCTGATTACGTGGTGTTACACTGATCACAGGGTAGAGCCTGCGCTGGAAAACATTGTGTGAAACAGTTTGTATTTCCCCTTAAATCCTCCACAAACTATAAAAATGTGATGCAGTGTTAAGTGCCCCCGTTGACCTGTGTCAGCCACATCTTGAGTGCTTACATCCAGCATCAAGTGTATTGTCAAATCATACCCTCTGAAACAACTACTCTACTTCACCGAAACATTTCAGAGCAGCAGCGACCGATCCAAAGAAAGTGCAAGGTATGACACACTATAACACGTTGTTTGGCACCAACATGGCATTATATTGGATACACTGATTGAACTGGAAGAGTTGTCACTCAAGCTGCAAAGCAGTCTGTAATGTTAACTAATGTAAGGTGAGTGGATGTAAGTGCTGTGTAAGGGGAGAGGTAGAAGCCTCTCCTGCTGTGAAGTAACGTATCCCATATTTTTCCTTTCACTTCAAGCACTGACCATTCCCAATATTTCCTGCATGCATAGGGCATTCATTTTCTGAAAGATAAAAATACTGTAAATTTGCAGGACACAGAGAGTATTAATCAGAACAGTATAGAAACTTTGAAGAAATGTCATGAACAGTGTTGTGCAATGAAGGTAAATAATAATCATCTTTGAGAGCCAGCATTATTCTGTGGTAAATGTTTAACCAATTTTTAACTTTCCCACTGAAAGCATAATAGCAATGTTCCCCTCCTAGCCTACATTATTGTCTCAGGAAATCCTTAAAGCCTGTAGGAGTCCAGGTGTATTCCTATGACTAAGCAATGTTGCTTCTTTAAACACTATGAAATATCCAAATTTTTTATAAGACTATGCAGATGTATTTCATTTAAAATATATTATGGCAAGTAGTACAGCATCTGGAATGCATAATACTCAGTACATGCAACTCATCTTCATTCACAGTGTCTCAAGCCCCAGTTAGCCAAAGACTCAGTGAACTGAAACAACCAGGTTGAGGTAAGTCTGTTCTTAACTAAGACTTTGAATTCTGGACTTATTCTGGTAATTTGTGAGGTGGCAGGCTTCCCTCTGCATTGCTACAAGAACAGATGCTTTGCCATCATGCTTAATAGCCTACTGAAATACAGTATTTATGGTAAGATGCAAAGTTGACATATTGGGTTCTTTAGCATTAACTCTATTGCTTAGCTAAATTTCCGAATCAGATTACAACCGGATTTACCCATTCTTCCTGAAATTTCACAGGACAGTTTTTCTTTATGTCCTCCAAAGCATTTATTTTTAATAATAAGAATCCCTGTGCTTCAGATGATATACACTTAAATCTCAGGTACTTTATTCCTGCACTTGAAGCCAAAGAGGAAAGGAAAGCCCAAAGACAGACCTTTACATGAAGATCAGATAGGCCTTGAGAAACAAGAGAATTTTAAAGCAATTTCATGAATCTTTCCTCTTTAAATATCACTTTCTCTGTCCATTACTAACCAGAATAGTACTCTTGGTGAGGGAAGCTTCCTAAACAGATGTTACTTTCTGAGCACTTTTTCCACTTTCTTCACATCTTTGTATATCTGCAGAGCAACATAAGCAGCTTTTTAAAATAAAAAAGCTAAATTTAACATTTTCTTCACACGGGCAACACTGCCACATCGGAGTGTTAACTGCTCCTAAATGCTTCTGTAGCACATTTCCTGCCAGACTCCTGTATGAGGTACTGTGGTATGAAGCAATTGAACATCAAATATGTTAGATCTATCAGCTGCCTTGGAAAACCATGAACAAGTCATGATCATGACCCATCTGCATAACAGGGTGAAAATAGTTTTCCCTACCGATTGTTCATAAAAGACAGTATCACTAAGAATTCTGTAAAATTAATTTTTAAAGTTAAAAAAAATTACATGTTTTAGATAGGGTCTAATAGTGGAAGCAGAAAACACTAACTCGGTAGAAAACCTTGTATTTTCTCAAAACCAGAAGTGTGTGAGAGCAAAAAAAAGTCATTGCATAGTATGCATGAAGTCAGTCACACTCGACACAGAAAGAAATGTGATGCCTCCTTCTTTATTTTGAAAGTAGAAAGGATCCCGTGCCTCCTAGAAAGTGGCAGGATGGTTGGAGCATTCTGGAAAGACTTGGGAGTTACTCCTCTGCTGCAAAGGAAATTGTTCCAGGTAAGGTGTTTGTGATCTTAACAGAGATCAAAACAGTTTCACTCTTTTATTAAGAAAAAAGCCAGTTCATATGTCCATGCAGTCAAGAGTTCCTTAATCAAGAACAGTAAATGTACTAATATTGGTAAATGACCTGACTGTACTTCAAATGCCTAACAGTTAGAGGGATTAAATATGCCAATATATAGATTATAAAAAGTCCTTTAAGTGTTGAACTCATTTTCTTATTCTGCAATGACCTTAGTTAGTTTATTACATAATTATTGGGTTATGGTCATGGATATTGATTTTGCAAATGAAATTTTGATGGTATTAGATACTGTATCACCTGCTTAAAGTAAGAACCAAAGTATAATGGTGAATATTGGAAACATTACAAAGAAAACCTTTGACTGAATTCTTCTGTAGGTTCTAAACCATTAATTGTACCTGAATTTTTACAGCTGCAAGATTCAAGCACTGCACATATATATGGAAGAGTGTACCTTTACCTACAGTAATGAATTACAATTTTTATACATTAAGAGGAAAATATAGAAATAAACTAATTTATTCTAATGATTACAGGTTTTTTTAAAATAAATCTCCTGCTCCTGAAAGTGAGCAAACAACTAGAAAATTTTACAGTTGCCATGAATACTGTCATAGTGTTCATATTCCACAAAATTTTTGGCCACACAATTTTGATTTTATGCTGCAGCAAAAAGTGAAAACAAAGCAAAATGGATCAACAGACCATGTCATTGTTTAAGGTACCTGAAATGGATTAAGAAATTTTATGAATACAGCTTCATAAAAATTCCTCTATACATTGATTGATAAAGGAAACTAAATTTCAAAGGCTCAGGTGACTAATAAGAATACACAGAATAATATTACTTTCCTTAAATAAATAACCTTACCATTTTTAATCAAAAATGGCACTTCATAACCAGCACAGTACAGTATTGATGAACTGCAGCTAACAGCCAGCGTTAAGATGTCAACTGCAAGAGAAAAGACTGAAAGCTTCATCTCCTTCACCTTGCAGATTTGCTTGCCAACTATGAAAAATTTAAACCAGGAATCTTTTCGAATTCTCTCAAATGCTTCTTGACACCAAGCACTCAGAAGCTAAGTGTGAAGGAACATATTTGTATTTTTTTGGTTGAACAATACATTTCAGATGCAGTCCTTGCAAGTTTGAACTGCCTCTTTGCCACAAAGAAGCTAATTTACTCTACACGAACCAAACAATCCTCAGGAACGGTAGAAACTAGAAATCTAATTAAATCTACAGGCTGTTCTGCAGACCTGAGGGCTAATTCTCAAGTGCAAGTTGTGACTTGAGTCCCTGCTATCTGTGAATTATCCACTCCCTGTATGATCCTAAATAGCAGATACTAGTATGAAACTAGTCAGCTGAAGTGCCCTTCAGGTAACAGCTTCACAAGACAGCTAAAATAAAGCTGCTAGTAGGGTTTTCAGTATATTACCTTTAAATTTCAATTTTCTTTTTACTATGGGACAACTCTAACCTTCAAATTCTCTCTCCAAGATTATGAGAGGGAACAAACTGGTAGACAACAACAAAGGGTTCATTTTATTACTGATAGAGTGATCTCTCAAGGAGAAACTGGGTCCACTTACAAAATTAAAAATAATTTAGAAAAATGTACATTTATCTGCCTTTAAGACATCAGTTCATTTAGATAAATAGAAATTTTTTTTTTCAAAAAAAATTACAAAATGTTGAAAATAGTTGAAATTCTTTTCATAGTTAGCAATATTTCTGCAAAACTTAACATTAATAGGCCATTAATAAAAAACAAGCGTGTTTTGACACTAATCAGATACTGAACACATTTTGCAAAAGTGACAGAGGGATTTTTAAGTACACTACAGAGTTTTAACAAACGAAGCTCTGTTTTTGTACAGCCCTAGGTCTCTTTCTCTGTATTACCCTTTACCATTCATCCATCCCGCAGGACATCCTTTCCCAACCAGCTTGGAGTTAAGCATGTGCTGGCTGGTTAGTTGGCTGATGCTAAACCAAGCGTTTAACAGCAGAGTTTTGTCTGTCTTTCACTCGCTGTGAAACACTTGAAACTAGTCTCCAAATAGCTTTTGTCAAACAGTGCACAGTTCACTGGTTTATTCTCACAGTTCTGATATAATTACCAATCAAAATGCCGTAGAGGCTACATATGTTTTTTCTTTGCAGTTTATAGATGAGTTATCGGACATCTTGGAATTCACTGCCATAAAACATAAGATTCATCTTTCTTCCCTAATTACTGGTTATGTGATATGACTTACAAGCGATACGCAACTTGTATAACCTTTGGCATATACAGTGACTCAGTGGATACTGCTGCATGATATTCCTTGTTTTCAATTCTTGTATTCACTCTTTTACCCATTAATTTAGCTATGTGTTTTTATTATAAATGGCTCTGGTAACTGTAGTAAAGAAAGAGGCTTCCTGAAAGAACAAGTGAAGGGAACTGAGCAGATACTAAGAAGAGACAGACACAAGTTATCATTGCAAGGACCATGGGCTGGTGTCAGGGAATCCCAGAAAACTGAATGTAAATCTTCCTATATATAGAAAACTTTCCAGATCACAAGTAACCCATCATTTTTGCTTTGTTATTATATATAACCAACTAATTTTCTTACACGATGTCAGTAGACAACAGTTAAGGAAAGAAGAAGGGAATATCCTTTTAACAGAACTACATTTGCCAAAATTCAAAACCACTTTATATTGACATTGTGGATTATGGATGAAAAGAGGTATTGAATCAATTAATGCCTAGGAAGTGTTTAACAAGAAGAAGATATTAAGAAAATTTAATTAGATAATGGTTGCCTAACTTATTATGACGTTCATTTATAATGTGATGAAAATATTCTTACAACATCCATATTGTCTAGTATCTTAGATGCTGTGCTACTGCATTTGCATATCTGTAACAAAAGACTTCATTTTCTTGAAACATGTTATGGCCTGGCCTCATTAATTCAGAAAAAAGAAAATACAATTAAAGAAATCTTCAGGGGTTCTAAAGTCATCTGAATTTTGTGCTAGTTAATGACATGTGGTATTATTAGCTTAACTTAATCCTGTTACTTTACTGTGTTATATATAAACTATTCACATTTTAATCCAAGTGTTTTACTGTAATTTCACAGTGAGAAATTCAGATGCAAAGTCAGAAGGACATTCTTGTTTTGATGGTTGCATCGTGAAAAAATTAACAGCACCTTCTGGTAGAATCAGTGTAGTCACTAAGACTAACTTCAAAACAATTCTACTTTAATATTTTCTCTAAATATCCATCATACCTTCTCCTTTATGAGATCAGCAGAGAAAACAACAATCTTTCTCCCTAGCCAAGGAAGACAGCAGAAGCAAAGCAATAACTTATGTCATAGATAATTAATTGCTACATAAAGCCAATATATATGTATTATACTTGTGAATCCACTTCACTCTTCTTGCTTAAATCCTTCCTTAAAATTTTCATATGCAGTAATATCTAAAAAGAAGTTCCTGTTAACAGGTTACTAGTGTCCTGAGACCATTTCCTTTCACATCTAATATGCTTGGCAGTTTCGATCATTTCTTTCATTAGTGGGATTGCAAGCTTGTAGAGATTGTCCTTTTATTTGCTGGTAGGCACTGTAAAAAAGAAGTGAAGTTCATGACTTGCTCTTGAGACGATACAGTTTTATAAATAAGTATCAACTTTATATCTTCACATAAATAAAATGAAAACATTATCATTGTTAGTGATTTACAACTAGTATATTTATGACTTTTAACAACCATTTAAAAATATTAAATATATTATTACTATCTGAATTTAGTTGCTTGAGATCAAACTAACGGTTTTTAATGTGTTATTACTTGTTACCAAACTGGTGTGGCACATTCTTAATGACTTCTCTAGGAGATTTACTTGTGCACAAAAACCTGGCCAGCAGTTAAGGCATCCAGTTTTAAATAATTATAAAGAATCACAATATTTGGTTTAATATGTTAGAGAATATTCACTTTTCACATTGAAAATTACAAGTTATTGACGAGGCAAAATAACCAGATGCAATGTTTGGCTAATGGAATATAATAAAGCATTCTTTTAATATGCATTGTTGTGCATTTTCTAAGATTACGAACAACAATGGTGTAATTTGATATTAATATGTATGAATTAATCCAAAAACTGCATTGTCATATTAATGATTTAAGGAGTTGTTTGTTGAGCCTGATCAATGTATTGATTTAAACATGTAGGATGTTCCTGTTACTTAGGCAGCTTCCTTTTGTTATATCAAGAATAGTAATTTTAATGTAGAAAAGCACAATAGAAGATGATTGATTGTCTGCTTTTGTCATGCAGATGAATTATTGCAGAATGCGAACATAAAAAAAAAAAAAGGAAAGCATTGTTCTATAAACTGTCCCTTGATTCTTTGCTCATTTTGGTGTATTGTTTGCAGACTGTGGCATAGGCTAATACAAAATAGCCTAGTAAATAAGGCATTCTGCTGAAGTAAAATTACTTTCCTCACCAATGAAGCCAGGCTTTCAAAAAATCACAGTACTGGCCTGCACGCTACATATAAAATGTGCAATTTAATCTGTGCCAAAAGCAGTGTAACACAAAGTTCGCACAGCTATTATCATTATATTAAATTAGTAATGAGAGAACATAATGAAAGATGAAAAACTTTATTTAAGCCATAATGGAAAAGCTGCTCACAAGCAACACAAATTAAAAAGTAATACATTTAATTTTAGACAGCTGGTAGAAATAATTATATTTTTACTTAATTGTCAGTAATTTGTGAATGAAGCCAATTTTTTCAGTGTGGTTTTTTTTTTTTTTACTCAAGACAAATCAAACTGTGGTCTTAGAACTGTCATACAAGTGACAGAAATTAAGAAAATAAGGAAAAGTTACTGTTGTGTGGTTTAACTTACAAACTCTAAATGACACTAGTGTGTGTGAACAATCCCTGTCCAGTGGATTCAAATAGTGGCCCATAACAAGACGTAACTATTCTAAGTGCAGAGTTTTTTGAAGTACTTGAATTTCCAATAAAACAATACAATTTTAAAATAAAGTCTCAGAATTAGTCCTCTTTTGAATGTCTTCTGGGTTCAAATGAAGACTTCTCTTCCAAAGCCCCTATAGGATACCATTGGATTTCACTTAATTATTTTTTTACCGAGATTGATTTAGAAACAATATTAAGGAGGCTGTGAAAAAAATAAAATCAGATAGATCTAGCAGTCTGCTTTCTCTATCTTTCTCTGATTCGCTGCTACTGTATTTGCTTGGAGACAGAACACTTCATTCTAGATACAGCTATCACCTGGTGTTTGCTAAATTGCTGTGAAATTCTTGCAACAGCTGTTTGTTCCTGGGGAAACATTCACTTCATATTGCTGCAATAAACTGATCATTGCCAATTAAATGCCCATTAATTGTGTAAGCAAGGATTACTGCCAGATGTTTACATTAGAAAGAAAAATATCCTTTGCTATTTATTTCCCACTTATAACCATCCCCTTTCATGTAGATAATTATATGAAAGTGTTTTATTTTTTAAATATTCCACAATTTTGAGTTTGAGAATTAATAAAATAAACGGTCTCCTTGGAATTTATTTAGAAGGCACTAATATGTATTCTTAGCACACATAGTTAAAACTGAATGCTTTATTTAAAACCGAAAACTGTATACTATACAGCTTTCTATTAAATTTATTTCTAATACTTAATGATAGATTTAAGTTTTTCAAAACAATTAATTTACTTCTACTGGGAAACAGCTTTTCCAAGAAATGGCCAAACACATCTCCAATCACCCCCTGCAAACATGTAAACTCTGCAAAATCTCAGAGATTATGAAAGAAATCGCTGATGAAGATCTCTATCAGGAACGGCTTGTAAGGGTTCCCCTTACCATCTGAATTATTAAAGGTATACCAGTAGGCTGCAGGACCATGTTCCGACGATGAAAGCTTGAGAAAGCAAGGTTGCAATTCCACGTACATCATTTTGTTAACCACTGCTCAGAAATCACTTAATCACAGAATCCTAGAACGGTTTGGGTTGGAATGACCTTTAAAGATCATCTAGAGGGACCTTTAATGATCATCTAAGTCCACCTGCCCTGCCATGGACAGGGACATCTTCCACTAGTTGACATCACTCAAAGCCATGTCAAACCTGTTCCTGAATAATTCCAGTGATGGGCCATCCACAACTTCTCTGGGCAACCTGTTCCAGTGTCTCACCACTCTCACCATAAAAGATTTCTTCCTTATATCTAATCTAAATCTACCCTCTTTCGGTTTAAAACTGTCACCATTTTTCCTATCATTATAGGCCCTGGTAAGAAGTCTCTCTCCATCTTTCTCATAAGCCCCCTTTATATATTGAAAGGCCGCTCTAAAGTCTCCCTGGAGCCTTCTCTTCTCCAGGCTGAACCCCCCCACCTCTCTCAGCCTGTCCTCACAGGGGGGTGCTCCAGCCCTCTGAGCATCTTCGTGGCCTCCTCTGGCCCTGCTCGAGCAGGTCCGTGTCCTTCTGCTGTTGGTGCCCCCCAGAGCTGAACCCAGCACTGCAGGGGGGTCTCACAGAGCGGAACAGAGGGGGAGAATCCCCCTTCTTGCCCTGCTGCCCACACTGCTCTGGATGTAGCCCAGAACATGGGTGGCTTTCTGGGCTGTAAGCACACATTGCAAGCTCACAGTCAGTTTTCCATCCACTAATCCCCCTAGGTCTTTCTCCACAAGATCTGCTCTCAATTCACTCCTCACCCAGCCTGGATTTGTGCTGGGGATTGTCCCAACCCATGGGCAGGACCTTGCACTTGGCCTTGTTGAACCTCATGAGGTTCACATGCCCCCACCTCTCCAGCCTGTCAAGGTTCCTGTGGGTAGCATATCTCTTCCCTCAACCATATTAACTGCACCACACAGCTTGTGTCATCTGCAAATATTTCTGTAGGACATTACTACCTGCACTCTTATTCATCCACATAGCAGAGTAACCATAAAAAATGTATTGAACAAATGCACTTTATAGCACATAGTCATCGTACTGTTGTTTGTATTTCCATCAACAAAACCAGTGAATAAAAATTCAAAACTAGTAAATAAAATTAATAAATAAAATAAATGACCTAGTTAAAACACCCCACAAATTTATACCCATTTACCACCATCAGAGTTAGACTAAAGTAGTTATGCTTACTAAAATGTACATAACAGGACCTCGATATAGAGGTAGTCCACCAACTCAAAGAATTTAGCTCAGAATGAAATTTCACAAAAATACTGAGCACAAAGGGGATGCACCACTTATGATTGATTGTTAAAACATTCTTCTGATTCCTCTGTCCAACTCCAGTGAGTGCATCCTTTCATAACATCCTCAGTCTCAGGCCCAGATTTGAAATTACATAGAGCCAAAAGTTACCTGCACAGTTTTTATGACAGCAATGAGCTGAATAAGATGGCAAAAAAAAGTATTTTCATTAAGGTATTTCTAGAAAAGTACTGTGGGAACTGGGAAAGCCTTTAGGATTCCATAAATGAGCTGAATTTATCCTACCTCCTCAGGCAAAAAAATGTATCCTGTCTTCACCAACTAAACCGCGAAGTAACTGTGATGCCATTGATGAAGGTCAAAACACAGTGATTCAAAAACCTACTGACAGGTTTCACCGTAATTGTAAACAGAAAATGAGGTGATTTTCTGCTGAAATACTTCTGGAATCAGTTCCTACCCCAAATTTATTTAACTAACTTAATTGAACGATACTGTATGACTCTAAATTTGAAAAATACAGGGAGTACACATGAATATATGTATTTACAGAAAAGCATATCAACCAGAATTACAAAATAGGGAATGTTTAGATAGAAAAGCCTGAATGGAGGTAGTTCTGAAAAAGTGCTAGAGTTACTAGTATCTTTGTCGGTTGAATAAGAGCTCCCAGTGTGATGCCATCCTTGTTTATATTATTTATAAAAAGTGCAACATGAGGTAAGAAGAAAGATTGCATTAGTTTTGAATATGGTATTGCTATGGCTTGATCATTTCCTGCACTCACAATTCAATGGAGATGTGGAAGTCATTGGGTAGTGTTGGGAGAAGAACCATAGGGGTGATTAAGGGCTTGAAAAGCATGCCTGATAAAATATGATGTTCAGAAAGGTTTTTCATGACAAATTACAGATAATGTCAAGCAGATTTGGTCAAAATATTTTCAACTTCCTTTTATGAAAAACCGATCAGCTATCAGGTAAGAAATTTCCTACTGAATTATTTGGTATTCCAAATTTCATAAAACTCATTTCCACTCTTAAATAAATACGTTGTTAACAACCTGCTTCAGAAGGAAAACAAACCCTGAAATCTGAAATTTTCTTCATGAAACACAATTACAATTTGCTTGTGAGTTTTAAATTAGAGTGACTTGATCACATTCAGTAAGCACAGTCATAGACAAACTGACATTTCCTAATCAAGGGTTATTTATGTTAAGCATAAAGTCTTAAAATAGCCCAACGAAAGACCTCAAAGCTATATGAACTCAGGTCAAAAATAGAATGCAAACTTTCTACAGAAATGAACTGACTGACTGGAACAATTTAACTAAGATTTTTTATAGTTTTTTCTATTGTTTAATATTTGAAAATAATATATTATAATTTTATTTTTTGCTTCCTTTCTCACACCATTTTCAATTTTTTTGAATTGATTCAGGAAGTTCCTATGGATTGTGTTACATAGAAACTTAGAATAAATTACCACAATTATCACTTTTGGGACCCTTTTCCTAACAGGACATTACTTTTTTCCTGATGCAGAGTTAGATTATTCTTCCCTACTGACTAATAAATAAGATGGCAATATAAAGGATATAAACAAAGAAACGCAGTATAAACCTGTAGGAAAGATAAACCTTCCCCAGTCCCTCCTCCCCATCAGACACCTGCAATCTGCTGATCCCGTTCTTGTCCAGGCCAAGGCAAAGGCTAGCGACAAAATTGGTTTACATTTACTGTTTACATTTACTGTGAAATAACTTGAACTGAAATAAACAATGTTTACCATGCAAATGCAAACTAATGAAAACACGCTCTCTTGCAGTTTGTCTGGGTTTTTTTTGTTTTTTTTTTTTTTTTTTAAATGCACCTGTATAGTAATCTATACCCAGATAAACTCTCAAATACAGCCATCAAATAGCCTAACAGATGGGAAAGCACATAAGAGCAGAGAGGGTCAGGGGGCACAAGTGAGTGTGTATGTGTGTATTTATATATATATATATATATACACTCATCCATACTTCCTGTGTACATACATGTGCTAAATGAGTGCTCAAGACACTAAAGACAGACAAAAACTGACTAGATGGAATATTATTTTTTTTCAGCATATTGAACCACACACCCCCTTTGGAAGGTGATCACAGGACACACTCTGAGCTGTGGAAGATATAAAGCAGCAGCATCTGGCTCCTTAAATATCTCCACAGGCACTTGCAATGGCATCTTTGAAGTTGTGCATCTGTCACATGTTTAGTCTGCTTATTGACTGCCCCAGCTGAGCACCATTTTGATTCTTTCAAACACTGAATAATCTGAGAATAAATCTCAGGAAAATCCTTCGTAATATCATACACATGCTCTTCCAAAATTAATAAAGGGACAGGACACTGCTTCATTCCTACATCTGATTTTTTTTTTTTTTTAACTGATGCTAACCCTTTCATTTAACAACTGCTTCAGTGTGATCATGCTTTGTACAGTTTTTTTCTGGATCCATGTAATATTGGTCAAGAGATAAAAATAACTATCAGTCCCTTATCTCAACTGCAAAAATCATAGGAGTTACTCTTTCCACTGATGCAAATCATAAAATTCAACATTGTGGGTGTCCTAATGGACAAACTGTTGCAGAATAAGTATTTTTCTCTTCTGTTTTCCCTTGTTATTTTATTATTCAAAATATCTTCCAAAGACTAATTGTGATTTAAAAAAATTAGATACAGAATAGAGAATAGGGAATAGTGATAATATGTTGATATAAAAGATGAGCATTTTACACTAACTGATTTCACCATTATGTTCTTAAAACATCCCACAATACATTTTCATCTCATACAATACATTTACATCTCATACATTCTTCCTTTCAGGTCTGTGACAAATTAGCTAGTGCAAGGATGGTGAGGTTGGAATTCCATTTTCCATCTACATGAGTCTGAATATTCAGGACTTAGAATTAGCCCATGACTTAGTTAAATTATTGACTAATTTGGCCAGTTTTTCCAAAGCAGTAGGATGTAGCAGGAGTTTCCTGGGCAACTGGGATTGAAAAATCTTGGTGTAGAAGCTAATTTTAAGTGGAAAATAAAAAAATTTAAAAAAATTAAATTGTTGTCCCTTAATAATACTTAAAGCTCCCTTCAACCAGAATTTAATCCGAGTAGAAAATTGCTTTCTACAGAAATCATCTCAAAAAAACAGGGTGGAAAGACAGTAGAGGGGAAGAGGAAGATCTGTTGAGAGAAACAAAGATGTTATTGGAAAAAAAATTGCCTTTTGTGCTAAGTTAATAGGAGTTAATGATCTAGAGAAAGGAAAAGAAAGTAGCCACGTGTTCGTATGTTATAATCAGGTCTAGCACCCTGTATTTAAGAAAAACAGAACTCTCTAGAACTTTGTAAAAATAATCTAAATTGTAAGAATGCAGAAACAATCTGATAAACAGGTGGCTTAATGCCACTCCTATGTAAGCTTTTTATATTTGTTAGGAAATCTGTCCTCTCAAAACAATGGATTGGAAACGTAAATTATCCTACTATTTAATACTTACCTATTCTAGTTTATAGTCAAAATTATTTTTTTTTTAATTTTTACGCTATAAAGCCAACTATGTAACTGTAAAATATACTGAAGTTTCAGAACACATAAAATGCAACAAAAATAATTCATAATGATTTCCATCTCTCCCAAGTGTTTACTCTGGCTCCTTTACAAAAAGAGGTATCATGTCCTTTCTAATTTCATTCTTTATAGCAATACGTAACTATTGACAGATTTATGTATTAATTTAGGGGGATAAAACTATTTTCATCCTGTGAAGAAGCTTAATAGAATTTTAGTGCTAAGTGTAACTCCTGCCATCACATACTAGCCAGAAATAGGCAGAAGTGGAGAAACTCAGGCATGGTGTGTGAACAGAACACAACACAAAACAAAGGTTTTGGGTAAGGTTCTTCAGGGACTGGAAACAATAAAGAAACTCATGTATGGTGCTTTGCCAGAGCTGATATACTCCAGTTCTTAGATAGGCAAAATAGCCTTAATTGAATGCAAAGAAAAACAAGACTGTATTGATTTCAGGACTTGAAGAATAGGTCTACCTTACACCGTGGAGAAGATACTATAAATGTCGTGTCAGCATATGCTCTCTGAAAGCTTGTAGGTTACTCAGTAATTGCATCTTCTCTTCTGGTAACTGTTGAGCCTTCCTGGGTGTACTTACCCTGCTCTATTGCACACACAACACTTGATTTGTTTATGTGTTTAAGACAAATCTAAAGGGATTTCCAAACACATTAAAATCTATGAAAATTTACCCATGGTAGACACATTGAGGAAAGTTGTATCACCCTGTGACAATTCGAGGAGATTCCCTTATCCTAAATGTAATTAAACTGCAAATATTCAGGATCTGACAAATTTCTTGACATATTCCCTCCCACCATCTCACCCCTACTGATGTTTCTGTAGGTACATCTTCTACGTTCAGGTTTATCCCCCACCTCCAGCCTGGAGATATGGGCAGGAGGTCTCCAGGTTGAAGGGAACTTCAGCAGATCTCAAGTCCAACTTCTTGCTCAAAGCAGGACCACTTGTGAGATGAGAACAGGTCATTCAGAGCTTTATCCATTCAGGACCTAAGAACCTCCAAGGACACAGACTGCACAGCCTCTCTGGACAATCTGTTGGAATGCCTGACTGCCCTTCCAGTGAAATTGTCTCTTGTCCTCCTGCCATGCCCCACTGCAAAGAGCCTCACTCATTATCTTTTTTATAACTTCCTTATAGTTATGGAAAGGCTGCAGATAGGTCTCCCCAAAGCCAACTCTCCTCCAGACTGAACAAACTCAATTCCTTCAGCTTCTCCTCCACAGCAAGTGCTCCAGCCCCTGACCATCCTGGCGGCTCTCTGATCAATATCTTGCTCATATGGCAGGCCCCAAACTGGTCACAACATCTAGACATGGCCTAACAAAGGCAGACTGAAGGGAGATATCCCCTGCCCTCAACCAACTGGTTGCACTCCCTTCAGCATAACCCAAGGTGGTGTTAGCTTACTCTCCGGACAAGGGACACTGATGGATGTCTAACAAGACACCTACTTAATGTTTAACAATATCCCCAGAACCCTTCCATCAGAGCAGCTCCCCACACAAGCAGTCTCCAGCCTGTAAAATTGCAGGTGTTAGTACTGCAGCTTATATTGACAAACTATATTATATACATATAAAATATGATATTAAATAGTATAAAATAACCTTCATCAGTATTGGAGAGAAGGTAAAGGTTATTCATATCAGCCTCTGGAGTCTTTCTTCACTTGTAGAAAGAGGGAAACTTTCTCGCCAATATTACAGGATAAAAGGCATGTACTCTTTTTACTTACTTTGATCCCTTTTCTTTGTGGCTGAGAGATACATTTTCAGAAAACATAAACCTTAATTCTTGTACCGTCTTTTTAAAGTTCACTCCTTTTAGAAAAGGAAGGAAAAAACACACAGACTGTCACAAATGGGACAGGGAAGATCTATGTGGTCCCATCATCTCAAAGGTTCACATTATTACAGACCTCTGCTGTTCTAAGGTGAATAATATTTCTGAATTTCTGAACATCTAAGTCTCTCTTTTGACCAGGTCAACTCTTTCAAAGCAAAAACATCCAACTGATCTCACTATCACACCAATGAGCAATCCCAGAACAACCAGGCTTTGTGTGATCTTCTGCCATATACAGTATATAGGCTAATAAGAACACTGATGCTTTGATGAATTTACTATTTATACTTCACATATAATAACATTAAAGCATATATGACACCTTTACTTCCAGCTTTAATTAAATCCAAAATAATACAAGTGCTCTGACACTGCTTTTCTATTTTAATCTTATTGGTTTGAAAATCATTTAACAGTTGTGTTTAATCACCATTAACATCCCACCTTGAACATGCTGCATCTCGTACTGCACCGAAACGCGAAGCCTTGTATAGACAGATGTACTCTATGATGCTACTTTGTATGTCAATAAAACTGACAGAACAAAGGAAGACGGAGAACGTGTAATCCATTTGTCTTACAGGACCTCTACAGAGAAGACACAGCACCTGTTATTGAATCTTATTCAAATAACAAGGAAGCATTTAATAGCTAGTGTCATGCTCAGCACAAAAGATAAATGTAGACTACATCTATCGTGGGTAACAACCTCCAGTGCAAATACTCTTGATGAGCACACAGCTGACCTGATACATACAGGAGTTACAGCACAGCCTCATAGAGAGGAAATCTCTCCAGTCAGCAAGTGGCATAGCTGCAGGACCACAGCCCATGCCCGAGGTGAGGAATGCTCTCAAGAGCACAGCCTCCCATACGAAGCTCATTGCATCACGTGCCATTGCCCTCGAGGAAATTACACGTTTGTGCATGAAGACACTTGGTCCTAATCCAAACCTGTTGTTGACATGTATTAATATTTCAGACACAATATTTCCTTTTTCTGCCTCTTCCTCTTTTATCTTGTCTGTTCAGATTAAAAGCTTACAATATCTACCCAGAGAGTGAATTTATTCCTTATGGTAATGACGCATACACCCTTATTTTTCTAGTGAGAAACTAAAGCAACATTTTCAGGACAAGTTCATCCATCTTACATGTGCACCCCAGCTTGATTCAGAAACAGAAGTCTCATATGAAGGAGTGCTATGGAAGAGGAGAAGGGATTCAGCTTGTTCCTCAAATACTTCTAAGATATTTTTTTAAGGAAAAAAAAATTGTTTACAGAAAAGCTCCAAGGTATTTTTCTGATTGGGAAGCTCTACTGAAACCCTCTGATGTATACACCTTACAAAGCAAGCAGCACACACACCTAGATCTGGAAAAGATCTGCTTTAAAGGTCAGAAAGCAAAATTTGCCCATTGATGAAGGTTCTGCAAAATCACAAAATGGATGATGGTGGAAGGATACTCAGGAAATTATCCACTACGACCACTGTACTTAAAGCTGAGTCACCTGAAGGAAGTTGCCCAGGACTGTGTCCATTCAGGTTTTTTATATCTCTTTCTGGGAAAGCTGTCCAAGCTTTTGACCCCTTTCACATTACAAAAGTGTTTTCTCATGTTTAAATAGAATTTCTTGTATTTCAGTGTGTGCACAGTCAAGAGTCAGAGGTTCAATTTCCAATTGTGCCAGACTCTCTCTGTAATCACTTTCTGAGACAGGCTTCTCGTGAAACCGGAATAATAGTATCTACTCTATCAGACTTGTGTTCCAGGATACATCTATTAAAAATTTTAAAGCACTCAAGATGCTCTGAAAACATGGTTTAAATGAAGAGCTTTAATGACACAAAAAGAAAGACATGATATCCTTTACTTCCAGGAAATGGGGTTTCAAAGATGGTCAGAAGAGAGGTTCATAACACTTTTATCAAAACAAAACCTGTTCTCCAGTAGATATTTAACTTGCTCATTCAGAGTAATAATGCAAACAACATCACCAGAAAGGGAAAAAACTGAACAGGTTATTTGCTGTTTTATTCACTAGAAACAATACTTTAAAAGACAGAGATTTTTCAAGTTATGCAGATAGTGGGAATAACATATAAGTTTATTATTATATCTAATATCTTATTATTAGTGTTTAAATTATATTTCTAAAACAGATATTCTATGAATTTATATTTTTAGAATCATATGTGCAAGGTGATATAGCCATATCTGTCATTTGTGTGCATAAACATTGGAGATATATTAACTCTCTTTACAGGAAAAGATAACCTACTCTCCTCTGTCCCCCTCCACCTCTTCCAATGACCATTCTGCCCTGACTTTGAAATATCTTTCTAATGACATTGAGGTTATGTTGAAAGTCACTATGTTTAATGATCCAAGAACAGCTAAGGCTGATGATTCCCACTCCTTGGCCATTCCCTGGCCTGTGGTCTGAGTCAGGATAACATTAGCTCCCTATAAAAGCATGCAAATCAAGAGATATGACCCTGACAAACTCTTAATTCCTTCCTCTAATTATGTACCAACAGCAAAATAAAAGCAATGGTTGTTAAAGGGTGGTTTTTCCCATTTTGGCCAGCTCAAATCAAAGTGTCCCAATATCCATCCAACTTCATCCAAACCAACTTCACACAGAGGAAAAATATGGTCAGTGCTACACTCCCACTGTTTTTTGTTTCCAATTTAAATGAAAAAGTTTGGGTCAATTAAGATGACATGGGGACATAAGCCTAGAAAAAAGTTGAAACTTACACTTCTGGATCATTATCAAGTCTATAATTTTGTCTTTCCAGTAATTCAGTGTGTCAGTCACACATACTTGCAGAGGAATCAGCTTTTGCTTGTGGGAATGGAAGAAACTAACTCATTGAGGGATACAGGCGACACTAAAATGATGATTTGTATGTGAAAAATAGCATGATGCAAACTACAGATTACTACAATCATATGAAATTTTCTATTTTGGTCTGAAGATTTTCATGCACAAAATAAGATTTTAATTAAATGTCAGTGCTTTATCCAAACTAGATTTATATACCTCAAGTGACGAAGCTTCTGTGAATAGATTCAAGGTGAAACGATGCCAGTTTTATTGATGAAATGGTGAAATTTTGCTATCAGACAGATGGAAAGGCAGCTTCTCAGAGAAAAAGCTAAAAATATGAGGTGAAACCACAAAATGATTAGACATTTTTACAAATGGTAAAAGATGTAATTGTTCTTGCTTGTTTAGCTTCAGTTTTACAAGCAAAAAAGTTCACGCTTCTGCTGACACAGTTATATCAAGTCTGGGAATTGAGTTAGTATCTGTATTTCCAGAATAGCCACCATATTGTTTCCATCAGAAACTATAAGTCTGAGTCTGTTGCCTTTTCCTCAAGTGGGGATGTTTTATTCCTAGCACTCCCATCAAAATCAATGGCCAAGTAAAGTATTTCTCAAAGTGGAAAAAAAAATTACAGGATTTGACATTTGCCAGATGTTATCACTGCACATAAGAAGCTAGACGGACAGACAATAATTTCTAAAGTTATGGAGGCACCTTAGAGGGTTTTTTTGTAATCTTATTAAAAATCAAATTCACAACATCAATAGATCCTTCCTGTGCTATGTAATTACATTACAGGCATTTAATTGAAACTAAATAGAAATGAAACTTTGCCTAGCATAGACATGTTCTGATGGTAGAAACTCAGCAGGAGGGTGCTAGCTTATTAAAGATGTTCTTCATCTGTGTAGCACTTCGGGAAATAAATATGTTTTCTTTTGAAGTACTCTTTGTCATTTGGAAACATTCTAGCAACAAAACTAAGATTTTTCAGTTAAATATATTAATAAAGAATTTGCATTTTACAAATATGACCCATTGAATTAAAAAGGTGAAAGTGAAGGTTTATCATTGAAGGGTTTCAGGTGAAAAAACCCACATACAGGCACAGAATTTAGTTGTTAGCTGGTGAAGCAACTGATTTTGCTCACATTAATATGAAACCCACTGACTGCAAAAGTAAACTCCTCACTTCAGTGGATATACTGCTCTGGGGAAGCAATTTTAAAAATTCTGAACTCTTGAAAACCCTACTGCACAGTCCCCTTCCAGAGGGGATTGTGAGCTGTTTCTGGAAGCAGGACTATGCAGCGATGTGTTTGTGCAGAGAGGAGTTTCCAGTAACAAATGTAGAGTAACCACTTCTGATGAACAATACGAAACGAGTTTTTGAAAACATGACTACCCCAGCAAAACCCTATTGTGCCCTGTAGTCCAAGATAGAAGGGGTTCTGGATTTATTCTGTTCTTATCCCTTTGATAATCTGTATATCAAGAAAAGAACTTGAGTTAAGGAATTACCTAATGTTATTTCCATATGTTATGCTAATATTTACCAAAAAACATCACTAGCCAAAGAAGGAACCTTCTTAAAACAGTTCATCAGTTGATATTAATTTAAAACACTTTTTCTCAGGGAAACTGCAGTTGTGCTCTCGTGCATTACACGGAACTGCAGAAAGTCTGACTTAGGTTCTCCTGAGAGATGCCAGGAAGGGGTTAAATAAAGGGATAAATCTCAGAGCAAAGTATCACAAACTTGCTGATGTAGGAACTCTCTCTTGAGGAGGCAACAAATAGACTGCACCATTTACTTGCCAATTAATCCAAGGAGATACATTGACATTAGTTCCAGAAGGAGATGCTTGCCTGCCTACTTGCCTAGAGGTAAAAGCTAGGTTCGCAGCTACCAAACAGCAGGACAGAAGGGAGAAATAAATGGGGGGGAGAAATTAGGAAAAAAAAATTTAAGGATTTTTTTCCCATTGTTGTTTTCTTCAAAAAGAGGCCTAAATGTCAAGCAGCTACCCTGTCTGATACAATGCAAACAAGCTTCATTTATCACAAAAATGCCTGAAAGCTTTTAGCTTCTCTTACAGGAAAAGGGACCAGACCAATGACTAAAAACAGATTTGTCCTAACAAAAGAATGGTGAGTCACTGCATGCACCTTGCAGAGAAGACAAACAAAAATACAATTCCTGCATGCAAGCTAAATACTGACATATAAAAACTTATATTTACACTCAACTGTGTGCTTAATTCTCATAAAAATGCTTTGATGAGGTAACATGAATCATATAGTCTGCGCACTATTCAAAGCAGCCCACATTCTCATATCTAGCTGGAAATGGTTCCAAGCATATAAAACAGGTAAAAATGGGATACTTGAGGTGACTGTGGCCCATCCCCAACAGCAGTGGTAGGTTTTGCTCTTTCTTTGTGTGGCTCAGTGTAAAAGGAGATCATTAGGAGCTGTTGAGAAGAAGCCACAGCCAATAGACCACTCTGATGTCTAAGGGACCAACACAGAACATAACAACCTCATTACAAACATGTCTCTTTACTTCAAAAAGGACACTTTGCCTTTCTATTTCTATTGTATCAACATTAACATTTTTGTAGCTCTATAATTTGTAGGAAGGTCCACGATACTTTCAATTATTCCATAAGCTTCCTTAAGGTTCTTTAAACCCTTCAGGGCCTGAGCTCCTTCACTTTTTTCCAGAGAAAATTTCTGTTCCAAGCCAATGGAAAGTTTTCCTGAATGAGAATAGGATTGGCAGAACAAACCATAGCTGAACAACTTGTTCTTGGTGAAATTCACCGTTGACCCAATAAAAATCTTTTACTTTTTATATCTAGTAGCAAAGCTTTGTTATTCAGTTATTGAGTTATTTTTCTCCTTAATGACTATGTTGCATTAACATTTTTGTTTACTATTTTGTGTATTGTCATTATATAAAGGGTACGCAGCTAAATGAAGAAGAATAATACACACTGCCATTTTCAAAGCCCTGTAGAGTCATTGAAACTTTTTATTGAACCAATGGTTACCACACACAGTCATTAAAATGATTCAATTTCTCCTGGTCTCCCAAAGCTGCGGCACTTCTAGGAGCAAAGTCAGTTTTGTGATTTCTATAAACAACGGAGAGGATTGCTCCAAGGCAGGAATGGGTACCTCCTACCTCTGCGGATGGTCCCAGGTTCCCATTCATGCTAGGATGAACTAATGGTGAAAGAAAGTGAATTTGTCTATTTTACAACAGCTGCCGGAGGAGCAAGGGCAAGTCCTGGAAACCCAGAGAACTGACGAAGAGGCTGAAAGTATGAAAAACCCCACTGGAGTGGAAACAACCTTTTAAGACAAAGGATAACTTGATCATGCTACCCACAAAAAGCATGATAATTCAGCTTAAGAAAACATAAAACCTCAACACCTGTGATAAAGTCTACCCTAAAAATGTTTCAAATAAGGCAATGTGTCATAGAACTACACCAGGTCTTGTTAGTCTACGTGCAAGGTCAATGGTATCACACATGAGTGTTTTAAAAGTAAAAAAACCCACTTTTGTATCTGGAGAATCACTGACATTTTTTGGAATTGTGTCATCTGTTGCAGAGTTTATATCTCTACTGTACATCACAGAGAAAAAGTGAACATTCAGCAGTTTTTATATTTTTCCTTTCTTTACATATTTTTATGTATATGAAGTTATTGCAAAGAAAAACATATTTGCTTTTATTGCTATTGCTGCATGCCATCCATTAGCAAACAAGTCTCACCACACAACTGTATATTTCTATTTTAGATGCATTACCGCATCCTGCCTTCCAAATTACACAATAACCATGCTAAACAGCTTAGCTTTATTTTTCTAAGAATAGGATAATTTGTAAATGTGACAAACAGTAATCATCTTACGTTTGAGTCAAACAGACATTCTCCTTCAGCTGAACTTTCTGATGACAACCTTTGAAATTAACAGATTAAAAGTGATTCGTAGCTGTCAGAACTGTATAGCTTGCTGAACAAAATATGCATAAAAACTTTACAGATAACTGTCTGTGGGCTTACATGGCAGGTTATCTTCCTGTACCCACTGCCAGTTAAATTAATAGTGTCATAATCTATCTTCTCTGTCAGGTATAAATGACTTTAGTGCATCAATAAATAGTTCACAATTATGTCCCTCCAATATTTAAGACTGTATATTGATTTCACAGTTTACACAGAATAGCACATATAGAATCCCCATATTTTGTTGTAGGATGGAATTTCAAATAAACAAAATATTTACAGTCTTAGGAAAAAGTAATAAAAATGAAAGGTCTTGCCAGTTATCAAGGTATCTAGTAACAAATTCTTTTAAGACTGCAACTTTTACCAGTAATGATCCTATGTTGGTTTTCAGCTGTGTGAAGTCCTGGTACAACTGACAATCTTTATAGCAGTATCAGTTTATTATTTTGCACTTTAAAATCTCTCTATACAGTGGCAGTCAGTGAAAAGGAAATGATGCCCAAGAATAAAAAAAAAAAGAGATCCCACAAAACTTAGAGTATGACCACAATAATTCAGAATGAATTCTCTTTGCCATTATTTTATATATATATATTTACATGTATTTATATTTATATATTTTATATATGTGTGCATGTATATATATATGTCTTTATGCTGGGGGACAGAAGCAAATAAATGCAGTAGTAGTTTGAGCTGTCAGAGTGCCTTACAAACACTTCTGTCCACACCTTTGCTTTTTTTCTAAATGAGCATGGATTATCCAAATTGCGTTCAAATTCAGAAGCCACTCTGAAAGGCATATAAAATGCATCCAGTTCTGGCTGCTTGAATGTTCCTTCAAAACGTATTGAGCACTCATTTGATTTCTAGTGAGATAGAATAACTAAACTATCAGCAAAGCCCTAGCACAAAATAAATTTAGAAAAGTGATTTTCCCTCTCATTTTATGAGTTCATTTGAGACACAAATTTAATATGAATGTCACCATAAAACAAGCTAACTCAACAAAACGACCGCCTCAGGAATCCCAGCATTCTTGCTGTACCTTAACAAGCTAACAAAAGCTTCTGATTACAAACTAGAATAACATCGCATCCCATGCTCAATTTTCATGCACTTCAAGATCAGTTTGTATGTTTGTAGTGGCTTAGTGAAACCATGTTTCCCTAATCCACCTCCTTATTCATCTGGCTCAAATCTCTGTCATGAGAAGTCATGAATTGCTGCAGGAGGAGTTTTAATACTCTCACAAGATTGATCATTTTATCTGGACCTGAAAAAAAAAAGCTTGCACATGTGTGCGTGTGCATACACACACGCACAGAGCTTACTGTAACCACCACAAAAAATTTCTGTGAATATAAAGTAGGGACTACTAAACATAATAAAATACATGTTTAAAAGGCTTGTTTATTTTCACCAGTGGTGTTGCAGAGCATATGAGAAGTTCCTGTAACAGCTATTCTCAATTTCTTAAAAGACTTTTCAACCAATCCTTTGAACAATCAATATTTTTTTCTGTTAACAATTAGTTTCTGTCTCCAGGAAAATCCTTTGGCCAATCTTATGGTTATACAAAACCTACCTGTGCATATGTATGTTTGTCAAAACTTTCTATAAGCTTCATGATGCAACTTCAGGGAAAAAGCAGGAAAGACATCCAGCTCAAAAACCCCCATGAATTTTCTTATTAATGTGTTCACATTAAACTATGAGAATTAAGGTTCACATTTCTTACACGACACCGGTTTGTTGCATGAGTTTTGAAGTGAAATGCAGGCCTGGGACAGCATGCCCTTGGACATAGAACTAGGCCACACAAGATTTGAATAACGTGCCCCTCCTCAAGGTAACAGAGTAAGTGCATACGCTGTAGATGAGCTGTGTCACCCATTTCTGTTCCAAAATAAAAATCTGACCTACTCCTCTCTCTATCTGGCAAAGGCAAGGTACCACAAAGAGTTCACTCAGTTCCCACTAATGCACTGCAGAAACTTAATATATTGTTCTCAGTGCAGCTTGGACTGCAGGGAGAAGACTAAGAACACTGAAGACGGAAAACTACCATTTTGTGTTGTCGTATCGCAACATTCTGACCATTTCCATCCTGGTTTGTTCAACGAGGTACAATTGCACAGGGTACAGAATTCACCTATTTCTCTGCATGCCTTTTAAGATGTGTACATGGGTCTAAGCCTGGTTTTATAATTGTTTTATCATTCATGATGGATGTCTAATTTGCATCACCCAAGACCATTAGTGAAACGAGGCTATATTTTCTTCTTGGATGTTGAATATATACACTGCTGCAGAAAGAAAGGCTCAGCGGATCTTCTAGCTCGAACAGGTGGCTCAGCAAAAGTGTTAAGCAGGAACCATCTTTGAGACATACCTGTCTGACAACCTATTCATTGCATACTGCTTGCACTCCCATACACAAAAAGTTCTACTAAACACTGCCATAACCTAAAGCCCACAAAGATGATTATATAGCTCATATCATTGTTTCAGTATCCATTTCACCTTCATGTGTACACTGTTTTTCTAATGCATGTTATTGTTTGGAAAATAAAGAGAAGGAGCAAGGGATGTCATAATTGCTTATGGTGTTCAGCAATTTGCAGATCTTGACTGGTAAAGATTTCAGTATAGGACACGTGCTGCCTTGTTCGTTTCTGTGTATCAAATGAGGGTATGAACTAAGCAGTAAATCTGATGCACACTGGTACGAAGTAAATGGGTGAAAAAACGAAGGTTAATGCAACAAAACAGAAACAGATGAATGCCACTATGAACTCAGGATTTCGGTATCATTACAAACAAGAACAGAAAACAGACAGTCACCACATAAAAAAAAGAAGTTTCAGGTCCATCTTACAAAATAGCAAACAGCAAGCTGAGAAATTTTTCACTAGCCTCTGCAAAGTATTGCTTTCCCATTTCTGGGGTCACACTGGCTTCATAAGCTGTCCAGTTAGAAAAGTCCTGGGTACATTTAAGAGTTATTTTCACTGGAAATATTTTTTTCCCTTTATTTTCTCTGGTCAGTCAATGTAAGTAATTCTGAATATTGACTACACCATCTTGATCATTCAGGTCTCCTCACTGCTACTTGAAACTGAGGCTTGAAGCCATGCCAGCTTCATGATCAGACACAAAGTTCACAGGAACATCTACATTTTCTCTTAAAGATTTTAAGCAAAGTCTATTTTTAAGGCTACTTAATGCCTATATATGTGAACATTATTTTAAAATCACCATTAAAAAATTCGAGATGAGGGTCAGTTAATCAGACATCCAGTAGTTTGCATGATAAAAGACAAAACAATCATCTCAAATAATTTAACACTGCCCTCTAGAGGTGATATTTCTTTTACTAACATCTGTTTAGTAAAACTAAACTTTATTAAAGAGGTTATTAAAATTACTCATTTAAATTTAATGTTAAAATTAAACCTAGCCCAAGTTAGATATACATTCAGACACAAGCTTTAAGTTAAAAAACCCCAAACATGAACTAGGTTTTGAAGCATAAAATGAGACTTAGAAAAACATTGCATGTTACTTCTGTGGAAAATTCTTTTTGATCAATAAACAATCTAAAAAATAATACTTGAATAAATAAATTTTATTACTCCAGCTGTATTTGGAGAACAGTTTGTAAAACTGTATTTTTACTTTGAGCATAGAAACCCTGGAGCTTTAGCTGTCCCAGCAAAGGGAAAAAAAAGATCCTGCACCATGGTGACCTGACAGTATAACAAAAAAGGGTGGAGGTGCGAGGTGAGACAAGGAGGAAATCAAATTGTGTGACAGTTTCTCCAGGAATATTGAATGTTTCTTTTTGAAGTTTAAAAATAAGGTCTTTGCTTTATCCTGAAAATGTAGTTCTTTTTCCTAAGGACAAAGGAACTATTATTCAGAAATAAAATGCAATGCCTTTTTTCCTACAAGAAGAGAAGAAGCAAAATATATTTGTATTGAATGTTGATTGCTATCGATATAAAGTCATAAATTACTAAAGAATTATATACAGCCATTTAAAGAAAAGAATCTTCAAGCTGAAATAAATTGCTGCATAATTATGTGAAAAATAAATTACTTCCACTCATTTCTCCATCTTGCTATTTGTACTCCATGCTTCCTTTCCACAACCAAAGATCCTAAATTTTTATTTTCTCAGCAAGCATTTTCCATAGACTGAAAATTAATTGTAGAAGCAGTTATTCAAAAGCAAACTTTATTAAAGATGAAGGGTTTTTTTTGCATTATTCTACATATGTTACCAGTTCCCCTCATCTGAAAATCTGAAAATGGTCTGTGGACACATAGTCTTCTAGCATTAAAATAAACAATATGGAGGACTGGATAGAAGCTATAAATTTGGAAAAAAAAAAAAAAGATTGGATGATTAAACTATGATCATATCAACTTGTCCACATTAAAATTAAGTTTCATGACTCTATTCCGTGATCACCTTGCTCTATGATACTGATCCAAACTGTTAGATTTAGCCTAGTGTCTTTGGGGGAAAATACCCTTCATGAGCAGAGTCAGTCTGGGTTAAAAGCAAAGTCTATCTAAAACTGTTTTCAGCACAACTAGTGATTTCTGAAATAACAGTATCTGGTAAGTTTACTGGAAAATACGTCAAACCATTTATCCAAAACAAAGACACATTTTACTTTCAAGGAGACCTGTTACCTTTCTTCTACTTGTACTCTCTCGGGCTGTCTCATAACCCTTCCCAGCCCAAACATTAGAGCAGGAAATATTTTCCACTAAAATTTCAAATGGAAAAAAACATAGTGTACCACCATAAGAGAAGAGTTTGGGTCTGCAGAACTGTAATATCTTCTGAAGGAAGAGTGAAAGCCATAAGGAATTAGCTTTGTACCATAAGCCACACATGCCAGTACATGCACCGGAGTGCTCTATAGTAGGTATGGATCCAACACAACTGGCAATTTTTCTTTCAAAAATCAGAACTGGCTATTGCTATGGCCTCATGATAGTCAAATCAGCTGTACAAGAGAGGGGAAAATGATTGCATGAAAGATACTTAAGTTAAAAATTGAATAGATAAACTGTCTGTGTTTGTAAATAACTCATATAGCTGGCCAGCCTCTGATTTTTAATTTAACCTAAACTGATCAATCACACCTGCTTCAGGTACTCAAATCCATTCACTGGTTCACATTACTAAATAAAATGATAAGGATCTTCAGTGTATCTAATTTAACATAAAGCCTGTTACTCAAAGATAAGAATATAGACCTTTTTTTTTAATGAATCCCAGTATTTTTAAGGGTACTTGAGTGTGTATGGTTTTAGGGGTGCACATGTTTATTTACAATTGGCAACACCAGTATAAGTGAAACATATAGAAGAACATTTTTCAGTTTTATATAATACTTCAGAATTTGCTTTGTCACACCAAAGTATTTCTTTATTTTCAGAAGAAAAGCTGACTGTTGATTGACTATAACATTCCACTTGTGAAATTTCATCAAGTGAAATATTTCAGTGACCTTAAAATACAGGGCAGTAGTGAGACAGAAGAAATTACAGATGGCAGTCATAAATCAAAAAGTGTGATGGACATGTTCTGATAAACAGTGTAAAAAGGCCTTTTATTTTTATTTTGAATTAAAATTGTTTGAACTTGACTATATTAATGGTTAGGTTTTAGGTACACTGGGATTAACTTTATTGGCAACTAAATTTCATTAATTGAAAAACAAAAATCTGTATTTCCTTCTTTCTCCGTCCACTGGAACCTCACCACAACATGAAAACAAACAGGAAATCAAGCCTTGAAGTGAAAATGGTGTTTGCTTCAATACACAACTATACCTGGACTCCAGTATCAGAATAGGCTTGACCAATTAGATAATCGATTTCCCAGCTCCTGATAAGCACATGGTGCTATTCCTGATGGGTTTTCAAATAAGCAGAAACAACAAAAAGTGTCTTATGAGTCTACAACAAAGTGAACTCAAATTTGCCTATTATCAAGTGAAAAATACAGGACTCAGCCATTCAAGCATGACATTAAAAACCTGACTTTTCCTTAACACTGATGCAGAATTTGTCAAATAAGATTGATCATCAGGTGTTTAACGTACCCATTTATTTTGGAGTTTGGCTCTAAATGTTTCATTTCCTATCAAGGGCAACAGAAAAAAGGAGCCAGGTACTGCAATGAAAGGAATAGATATCAGTTTGGTTTTATCCTTTTCTCCCCATAACCTGGAGATTCTTTGTCAACTCTCAGGGGACAAGATGTCTCTCATGGTTGTGTTTCTGACTCAGAAACCTTTAAACCGAGTAAAAAATAAGAAACAAAAGGTGCAACTGAGTATATTGCTAATGGGACATTGTGGAGACTTGACAATTCTCCATCTGCTAAGTGGGCCCAGGCTGACCAGGATTTCAGCATCATAAAAACCAACTTGCAAGGGTAGGACCTTAAATGTCAAAACTTTTTCTAAGGGTCTTATGAATATATATGAATGTATCTCACTCAAAATATGTCATTTATTAAAAAAAAATCTGAACTCCAAATGGAAAAAACAACAGCTGAACCACACATTAAAAAAACCCAACATATTGTCTGTATGAACTGCAATAAAAGAAAGATTTTTACTTGCATCACCATCAGAAGTTGGAATTAAATAAATCTTCAATTTACTACTGTACATATCAGCTGTTATTATGCACCTTTTCTCCTTATTGCTTAGGCCAGAACCAGAAGCAACAATGCTAGAATAAGAAGATAAATTATTTTCAACCCGGATGAAAAAAACATGAAGCTCTGGAAATCTGTCAAGGAAAGATCCATTCTCATAAAAATTCTAGCTCAGTTTTTCTACCAGGAGATCTGACTATAACTCATCATTCCCCATGTTTATTTTATTGGGGTTTGAATGAAGAGAACAATTAGAACTTTTTCTTTTCTCATTTCTATTCAATAAGAATGGCAATATTAGTGCAATCCTGTTCGCATAGCAAGATAAAGACTCGGTAATTAAAATAAATGAAAAAAAGCCCACCACAAAACACCAGTATATAGCCTGTGAAAGAGAGTCAGTGCAGGAATAAACACAAAAGGTAAGAGAATTGCGGATGTATTGGATTGACCTATTGCATTTACAGGTCAAGTTTTCAGAACTAGCCTCCAAAACTGCATGTATTTGCTGTTTATGCACATAATCAGGTACTTGTGCATTCAGATCAGGCTGTCAGATGCAGGCAGCTTACAGCTGGACAAAAAGTTCACAGTGTGCTCTGGTTTAGGGATCAATTTGAAAATATGGACCAGGATAACTAGGGGATGGGGCGTGGAGGGGAGAAACAGCAGAGTGTGGTTGTTTATTCACATGACCTCACTGTTAGTAAATATTTCTTAGATTGGATCAGTTTAGCCTCATAGCTTCATTAAAAGCAGTGGCAATTATCTTCTCCACAGAGAAGTAACAGAAGCAAAAAAGGCTGAGAAACTTTCCTATTGTTAACATACCTGAATATTTCAGAAATTTTGTCCCCTATTTTATAAACACTTCTCCATCCTATGCCGGGGGACTAAGCACAGCTCCAGGTCCTACTGCTTTTTAACTTTAAGTGTTATAGCAGTTGGAAGGTACAGCTGTGCCAGGACTTCCATGCTTTTCCTAGAACAGCATAAGGTCTGGGACTTTGCTTGATATTTCAGCATGCTCAGCCTTCCCTTAGTCCAAGAAAAGCCGGGCTTGCTTGCAGGCATCTGGGGATCTGCCCATCACTCTGCATCAACTACTGGAGTTCACTGAGCACAGAGGCGCATTGCAAACATCTACAAATACACCACTGCATTTACAGCAAATTGGAAAAGCAGGCAGTGTATCAGCCCGATGCTGAGTTTTCGTGAAACTGAGAAAGATACCATTTCTGCAGGAAGGAAAACGCTTGTCTCCTAAGGAGCCAAGCCTAAATCTGTCACTTTCTTGATAAGGGATGCTTGAACTGTTCTCCCTTTCTTGTCTAGGAGTTAAGATTTGTCTTGTTCTCCTCACCCACCCCCTAAACCTCTTCTGTACTTACTGATCCCTTTCTGTTGATGTCCTAATAAACAGGTATTTTGGAGTACAACATTTCCAAAGGTTTTGCAGAAAACACCTCTAATTTTGAGAGAGCAGTACAAGAACTAACACATCCAGACTAGCCCCTCAAAAATAAATGTTTTCATAGGCCCGTTTGGGCCTATGGTTAATTGTAATTTAAAATTTAAGGAAGGGAAATTCTTAGTATCAGGTGCTAAGCATGGATAGCCCTTCTCCCAGCAGGTGTCAACAGCTCCGTACAGTATAACTTGTCCTCACGGATCTAGGGAATGGGATCCCAGTAAAAATCAACCTGAGTGTCATCTTTGCCACTGTAAGCTTTCCCTAATAGATCAATATAGCAATTTTTCTCCCCTTCAGTGTCTACCTGTCACTGCTCTTCAATCTCTCTTTCGAATGAAAAGTAAAACTGTCTGTTAAGATTTCCTTTTAAGAAGTTAAATCACTTGTTATTTTCAAGCCATTATGACTGTAAAGTACTGTTGAAAACTCACACTAACGATACACTTGTAGGTGGACAGCTGACGTAAAAGTTAATCCTAAATAGAAGTACCAACACATTGGATTTTTCTCGTCCCCTCTTAAAGAAGAGGTCATTTTAAACACCTGCCCTTCCTGGTAACCAACTCATGTGTTTTCTGCACAGGTCTCATGACACATTGTGTTATTATAAATGACTGCAGTGAGAGCTTTTGGCAACGTATTTGGGAGTTTCATCTGAAAATGTTCAGCAAGAAGTCCATAGGGTACTATGGAAGCAGCTACTGCTGCCTGACACGCGAGAGGAATGAAAGGAAGATGTGACGAGGAGAGGCAACACAGAGTCAAAAGATCTTCTTTCAGAGAAGTGTCTTAGTTTATTTATCAGCTGTATCTAAAAATTCGTGTTGCGAATTGAGGATCTAGAGAAGAGATTTATATTAACAAATGCTTCATTTATTCCTCAACCAAGCTTTCTTCTTCTAACTACTATGAAAGACTAGCAAAACCAATTTGCTAGACACAATTTGCAATAAAATAGCTGGGGAATGTTTTCTCAAATTAAATTAGTGACGGCAGTCTCAGAGAGATATAGGTAATGAAAACATTTCATGAGTGTGCATGTGACAAAAAAAGCATGTGCTCCAAGCCAAACTTGCTTTTCATTGCTCTTTTGTCACATCAGATGTTTTCATACAAAAACATAGACTGTCCATGTATTCACCACATCTGGTGTCCCAGTTTGGGTTTTTAGTGAAAACATACAAGAATGTGACAAACTTTGATTGATTAGCTAAAGTGAGTGACAGCTTCCTTCTAAGTGCCTAGACCTGATAGCGTGCACCAGCGCAGAGGAAACTGAAACGTAGGTGTCAGCCGAGTGCAGCAGTGGCTCACGCTAATTTTCATCAGGAGATCCAACCTTCACATCCTGTTCACGTAGACACTTAGAGCTGAGCTCTGGGTTATTCCAGAAAATTGTCAGAGCCTGACTTTTATTAAAGCTCGCTTTGGCTGACAAAATGCTGACACTTTCAGAGAAAACGCCTGTAATGTTATACAGTGTGAAAATGTTAACCACTAGGCAATGAGTAATCTTTAAAAAATATATACTGTTTGGAAACTAATGTAATCTTCATAATATCAGTAAAAAATAGCATGTTAAATATGTAGAGAGAAAAACACATTGAGTAAGATCTTTGGTGCAGGGTCCCAATAGGTACGCCCTCTGTGCACAGATCATCCAGTTTAACAAAGCAGACCTGGAATCGCTGGGCACAATAGCACATCTGATATATATGTATAATTTATACATAAAAACATGAAGTATTTTTATAGGTCTGTCCATTCTAAAACAGGCCTGGTTTCATGGAAAAGTTATGTACATTTTTCTAAGCAAAAAACAAGGCCAATTTCTTCTCATATTTTCTTAAGTGTTGCTAGAAGATATTGGCAGCATGTTCTCCCTTTCTGGCAGGACTGAGGGTGAAGAATGAAGGTTCACTCCTCGAGAGTGTGAAAGAGATGTTCATATTTTCTGTTAAAAATGAGACCCTTAAAATGAAATTAGAGATGGGCAGAAAAGGTTTTGAAAGATTTTCCTCTTATAAAAAGAAAATATTCCTAGTTTGCAGTGGGTTGAAAGAATCAGAGAACCAGTGTGTCCAAAATATCCAGCAGCCTGTTGGGTACTGGATTCCCAGAAAAAACTTTACATCATGTACCTGCCCTTCCTAGTTCGGGAGGAACTTCAATAATCTTCAGAGGTAAGTACTGGACCATTCCCTGCACTCATTCGTTTGACATGCATCTGCATGCAGAATGTGAGAAAAGTCTCTCTAAAAGTCCAGAAAATTAAATGCAGTCGAGAACTATTATTTTTTTGAAGATCCATGATTTCCAATGAAGAGTTACTTCTGCTTAATTTCTGCAGTCTGAGCTGTCTGGACCGGCTTCCTCTTGCCACTGTTCTCATCCCTTTCCCATAACCAGCTGTCCACTTCTGACCATTGCAACTTGACCACCTGTACTGTTAAATGGTCAGAATCGCTTTGGCCCTTGCCAGCTGCAGCTCTCCCTGATGATGCTGGTGCAGAGGACCAAAACAGGCTGTGCACAAGGCCACACAGTTTGAGCAGTTTCCCAGCAGAGTTGCTGGCCGCTCTCTGACCTCCATTCCAGAAGATCCAATTTACTGGGAGAGATTTAGTCATAAAGACTGGATTCATTCCTGTCTCAAAACATATCAGAATCATAATAAAGGAAATTAGGAGATTGATTCCTAATTGATTACATTAATTTACCTGCCACAGACCTAACACTGATAAATTAAAGCAGCTTAGTTTACCAAAGTTGGGCTTAATCTCTATAAAACCATAGATTGGTAGATAATTACTAGCACTCTCCACCAATACTCCATACTTGGAAGAGCAAGAAAGAGATGGACACTACAGATTTTTCTTCACTAAACATACTCTCAGCTGGCTAGCTGCAGTTCATCTGTGAAGTTAAACATAATTCAATGGGCATCATGCACACGCTTTACAAACCTTGGTCAAAATTAGACATCATGGGATGTACACAAATTCAAAACATCTCATAGCCCTTACATTAATACTATTCAGACAGTGAATACATCTCATTTTCACAAACTTTTTTTTTTAAAGCAGGAGAAACATGCCCAAATCTAGCTAAATACTTTAAAATTCACTGAGTGTTTGAAATCCAGACATACATTCATTTCCACACTTTACAGATGTTCCCTCTCTATGTTACAGTCATGCAACAGGCCTGGCTGTTGGATGCTTTAGGTGCTCGCATTCACATTTTGCACTTGAGCCCAAATCTCAGTCTTCTGTGCATATACTTTACTGCCTCTCGAATTTTCCTGCAAATGACATATCCCAAGCAGCTGGCTATGTAATTGCATAAACCAAGCATACACCAACTCATCAGCTGGAAACAACCAGATCTCCTTCTGTTCCTCCTTTGCACTAGTTGGTCACAGGCTGACTAAGGCACCAATGTAATGCAGCCATGAAAAAAGCCGAACGTAATCCTAAAATGTATTCCTGTTAGCCCTAGGGAATATTAATATCACTGCTCCAAATACTGGTGGCTTTCATCTGGAGTCTTGTATGCTGTTCTGGTCATGCATTTCAGAGAGATTAATCCAGAGTGGAACATTTGCAAAGAACAACTACTAGGATGATCAGAAATAAGAGAGAACCCATTTTACAAGAGGCTGCAATTATGTGGTTTGTTATGCTTAATTAAAAACAAACAAAAACTCCGGAGTGAGGGGAGAGAGTGGGAAAAGGTTTGTACATATATCAGAAGAGAAGAGTAGAGGGACAGAAAACATAAGGAAAAATTAGTTATCCTGCACAAGAATACAGGAAGAACAAATGGGATTAATTGGCCGTAAATAAATTCAGGCTGAAAGCAAGCTTCCCAGCCATCACAGCAGCACGTTTAGGAACAACCTCCAGATTATAACAGCAAGAATGCAAACCTTCACATAAACTTGATGAAAAAGCTACTTCAAAGACCAGGCTTCATTAGCCACTTCATAAGTACAGTTAGCTGGTCCCTGATGAAGGACATGACCAGACCTGAAGGTACACAGAAATGTTGCTTCTTATTCGTATGTTTATCACTTGGACCCCACGCTTAAAGTTATCTTTTTAACATCCAAGATCATTAGCTGTCAGGTCCCAAATATGAATCAGATGTGTTCTATCAGATTTTGCAGGCTGTGTACAAATAAGAAAGATGACCTTCGACGAATGTATACAACTGAGTAAGAAATGCTGGTTTTAGACTCTATGTACAGCAGCAAAAGAAAACAACCCCAAATTCCAGTACTGGTTTACGGAAGCAAAACCTGCAAAATATTTTCTGTTTGTTTGTTTGTTTGCTTTCAGTGAGCAGTTGAAGTTCGAGAGAAAAAGCAGTCATAGGGCTTGAGCTGATAAACCAAGCTACGTCTCAAATTGCTCTGCCATCAGTTCTTATGCAGTTAACATCAGTTAAGCAACTGGGAAAAAGAGGGCTGAGCACATAGGGAGAGAGAACACATATATAAATTCTTGCAATAAGATTGGCTTGTTTTTCCCTTGTAAACTAGTGTTTTATTATGTTTTTCTTCCAAGTCTTCAGCTAACAGAAAAATTGTAAAGATATTACTTTGTGATCATCTCTGAAAGTGTGGAGTAATTCGAAATTCATTTTGACAATTTGTTAGCTGATGTAGTTCAGATATAATGAAGACATAAGATCTCACTCACTATCTTGCACACTATGCATGCAGAATTATGCAAATTAAAGACATATCAGTCTAAGTCAAAATTTCACCATTAAAGATTTTTTCCCCATGTGCCTTTTAATAGCTTTTTTTCTAGTGTACATGTTCTTATTCCTTTTATTGATCTACCTCTAAAGATTTGATATCTTGAATAGTTATAATTTTCTGATTTTGTTCTTTTTGCATCTCTTTTGAGAACTTTTTACTCTTTAGTTCAATAACTCATACCAAAAACCCCACAAAATCCTTACCTATTGAGGTTTTTTCCCCTCTGAATGCAAAGCCAACACTGATGTGATAGTTCAATACTGGGATATTCTGCACAAAGTCTTTGCTGTGAATGTCACACCCACCAATGTCAATAGGGGTTATATGTTCATAAATCAAAACCTGTTTAAGGCCTTCACTTGGACACAGTCCCTTAAAATTGATTGCACTTAACACGATGTTTAGGTTACAAGTGTCATTATCAATGAGCTTACAGGTTAAATGTCTCATTCTTCAAGTCACTATAATAAAACTTACAGAAATGTGAGGACTTTGGGGTTTTTTTAAGCAGAAAGGTTATTTCAATAGAGTAACAAATAGAGACAGAAGAAAATGCTGACAGTTTTCTTTTTTGAAACAAATCATATTCTGTCCCCTCAATATCAAAATATAAAGCAAGTTTCTGTACGCATCTTGAATATACAGTTCCCATCCATAGCAACTCTGTTGCTTAAGATCCTGGAAAATATGCTGTTACCTACAGTTTTAGAGGGGGACCTTACCTGTCCAGTCAATATGCAGGACATTTGACCCCATCACTTAAGCTTTAGTCCTGACAAACGAGGATAAATGCTTTCCAACCTTCCTCAACTGCTTGCATTAAATGCAGGCTGAGTTCAGAAAAATAATTTTTAAAAAAGTGCTAAGCACTTGTATAAATATTTCATTGTTTCCTTATCTCATAACAGACGCTGCCCCAGTGCATGGACTTGCTCATGTCAAGTGTGGAGCACCCATCTGTTGTGAATTGTGCTGCACGCACAAGCAAGTCTTTGTACACTTTTTGGATAGCTGAACATTTAGGAAAAAGGCCCTGAGTTTGGCACAATGGGGGGAAAATAAAAGAAACAAATTAAGGCAGTAAGCAGACACTCATCAATAGAACAAGACAACAGTAGAAAATTAGGTGAAAATGTACAACTGTGAAGACAAATAGCCCTTCCCCCGCAGTAAATAACATACTCAGGCAATAACAGGATTTTTTTTTCTTTTTTAACAGGAAAGCCTAACACCACCATGCTAAACTCCTGTATCACACAGGATATCTCTGAAGGTGTTTGCTCAGACATCTGACATGGGACAGCTGTTTAGCATGACACCTGCCATAGCAAATACACACAACTTCCCAGGGCTTCCTGCTCCTCTGCGTGTGAATGAGCCCTGTTACTCCACAGCCACCTCACACGCCACCCAGAATTTACTGTTCTGTGACAGTATCCTGGATAAGTCTTGCAACCCGCTCTCAGAGGACATTTACAGAAATCCTTATGCAGAAAGAGTCATGGGTGACAAAACCAGGCAGATTTGGGTTTGATTTTCTTGGGGTTGGACTAGGGACTATCTTTTTCTTAGGTAGCAAAGCTTGAACATACATGCCAAAGACAAAAGACTGCAAACCCAGTCTTATCTTCTCTTTTAGTGTCCATCTATAACGCTTTCCATCTTTGCTACCCCTTTCTACCTTGCTGCTTTCCTTTTCTTGTTCCAGTCCCTCTCCTCAGTTTGCTGCTTACTTCTTCTCCCTGGACCTTCTCCAGGACAGCTTTTGCCATACTTCTCTGCTAAATCCTTTTGCAAGAGCTGCAGGTTTTTTTATAGCAGCTGTGACTGAAATATCTCATTGGGTTACAGCTGGCAGAGGTAACAGGGGCCCATCCTAAACCCTCCTATGTACACTGGTGTGCAGGGTACCCACACAAGAACACAAATCCAATCTCAAAACTGGGGTCAAAGATAGGAAATCAGGGATTTCATCCCAAGAAGGTGCTTAAATATGTGTGCAAGTTTAAGCACAAACAGACTACCTGGTTCATCTTGAAGTATTTTTTTATATGTGGAGGATTAAATAGAGGTTGAGACTGAGATTTCATGTAGTTCTGATCTAATAGCAGATAAACTCACAGTTATCAGAGGAAGCAGTATCAGGGGAGGTTTCAATATGATCCCAAGAGCGAGATTGAGACACAAATGAGGTCAAATGCCATACACCCAAAACAGTGAAGAGGGGTAGCAATAGAACAGAATGGAAGGAAAAGACAGAAAACAAACAAGCATGCAGGATAGAGTTACAAGAATAGCCACCACCACAGATCCAGCGGTGTCCCGTCGGTCCTCAGTCTTCAGTTCTTCGGTGGTGGGTGCACATGGAACAAAGTTTTCTGTTGCCTTTCTAAGTTCATTGTATCCTCTGATTAGCATATCTGCCCATCTTTAGGTTTTTTTTCCTCTGGTCCCACAGGTTTTTGCTGCATCTGGCTTCTGGGGCAGAACTGCTCGCCTCTTATCAGTTCATTAGCAATGGGTGCATGGAGGCTGGCCTACACAATAGAGCCACAGATGGCTACAGGATGGGGCTGCTGATAAACATTTGGTTTCTGCTCAGTCCATGTCTCCCCCTTTGGAACTTATATCTAAGGAATGTGACAACGCAACTGCCAGGGAGTGGGGGGTGCATCCTTCAATACACTTCTGCTTCCTTGGGTGTCATTCCTTAGACTAATCCAAAGGCCGTAGCTTGTCCTTGAGGTTTGCACAGACACCAACAAGCTTTGAGACAGTCATCTGACATTTCAGTCTCTCACAGCACCCTACAGAGCAGGTGCAGACCAGAGCTTTCTAGAAAGGGTCCACAATAACCTATTGAATGGTCACTTACATTCCTAGATGGGTTCAAAATCATGGGAATTTCTAACGCTTTGTTCAATAGGGGCATAGAAGAGCTTCTTCCTCAAGGCCACACTATGCTGCTGTTAAAGAATTATACTGATTTTCCCCAATTTACATTACTGTCAGGGTCCTGCATTTCTGCCCAAGAGGTCCTGTGCAGGACTACCAGGCAGGACAGGTACCAAGCTGTGTGCACCTGATGTCCAAGGCGTTGGGGATGCGATTCCATGGACCTTCTGTTGGCCCTCTAGTTCCAGCCAGGCACTGCCAGTTGTCAGCCAAAGACGTACCAAGACCCTTACCCATACTCTAGAACTCTATTCACCACCAAAAATACTCATTTTGTGGAGTTAGAAGCAGCTAAGAAATCCTATACTTAAAATTAATTATCCATATCTAAGTTACCTGCCACTGAATCAAGACAGCTTTATAAATTTTTAGAAATTAGAGGTGATGTCTTTTGATGGCAGTTTTATAGATATGTAAATACATTGTAATAAAGCTGCGGATTTTTTATAGAAATTATTTCCTTTGGTTTGCAACCTATGCATGTGTGCCTTCCTCTGCCCTTTTTCACGTTCTGAAGAGCTGCATCTCTGAATGCCAGAGCACACGCTTTCCTTTGCAGAATGGCTTACCAGCAATTAAGCACTCATTTGTAAGAAGTTCCTTAACCTATGATTTATATGGGGCTAGTAAAGACAAGAAATAGAATAAGGTGGTATCTTCAAGTGAAGAAGCAGGAAGAAAATACAGTCAGTGGTGGCAGGTCAGGTCAGCACAAAACAGTTTTCCATTTAGAAAATATCATTAGACAAATATATTCAGAAGTACGGGATAATGCAAAATATTTAGGATCCTATGTACAATATTATGAGTGTCCATTGCTTTGGTGGTTGACCAGTTTTCCCATGACTAACTGAAAGAAAAGTAAAAAGGAGAAAAACCTAAAGGCTCCCCTCAGAAACTGAGTCTGAGTCTTTCACTGATTTTCCATAGTTCATGGCTCAGTCAGTCCAAAAAAGAAAGAAAAAAAAAAAGCAGCATCATGCAATTTCAAGCACCTGGCTGATTTGAATGAATCCAGCTAAGAAAATCAAAACATGTACTGCGAAAAGTAGTGGTGACATTTTTGCTGACATCCTGATCTCTCTCTCTAAGCATTTATACCTTGATCATTACTGATAGCCTGGATGATTTTCTGTGCTAACTTCAACATTTTCACACAAATGGCAAATTTAAATAGACAATGCATTTTCACTGGCGCTATACAACCACAAAAAGCAAATTGTGAGAGTTTCCAATTTTACTGGAAATAGGCTGCCTTCTGGGAACAAGATACAGTCAAAGAATGATACTTGCTTTTTCACGAGATATAGAATGACCGAAGGCAGTGGATAGTTTAACGTAACACATATTGTACAGCTCTGCTTGTTCTTATGTTTAAACAATACTGTGGTAGAGTTTTTACAAACAGTTTTAACATTATTAATACCTTAACCATTATAATATGCATGTTATACAAATTGAAATTGTACCTACATTATGGCATAAAGTGTGCTAAGAAAGTACATGGTTTTAACATTCCAGGGGTGAAATAGGTTGTTTTCTCTTATATCTTAATATATAACCAATGGCCATTACATGTTTATAGAATAACTTCATCATCAGTTAAATAAACCTTACCTAACATTACAGTTAAAATTTCTAAGGACCCATGGATACATGCATGGGTACTGTTTTTAAAATATTTATACAACAGTGTATTTAGATATGAACTGCTTTTTAGCAAATGAGTGTTAGTGAGTCTGTCAAAACACTGTTACTTCTTTTACGGTTACTTGTATTTAATTTTCTACCTGCTACAATAAAAAGATTTAAATTATATGGCAAATAGCTAGTGATTTGTCTACAGGGTTTATCACACTGTTTTGTTAACAGAGCATACACTTTATCAAGCAGCTGAGGTTATTCTCCATTCTTTCAATTAAAAAAAAAAAAAAAAAAAGTAACCAAAATAACTTTCCTTCCAAGTTCCTGGCTGCCCCAAATGCTGAAAGCCAATGATGTGTAGGAATAAAAAAAAAAAAAAAAAAAGAAAAAATCCCTCATAACTCCTTGCCTGATAAATGATAGGGAAAGTTTGACAGATCAGAACGATACGAAGCAGCCTAAAACATTTGGCACAATGTGTGTCTGGCATACAGAGACTGCCTGTCAAATGCCTATGACTCCATACAGCAGCTAGGGACCCTATGGAGCAGCAGATGGACCATTAAGGTAGTATTAATGTAGATGCCATCAGTTTTCAGTTCTGACTGGGACATACTCTTTAGAACTATGAGCAGCTGCTGCCATTTATTGTGACAGCTTCCTGCTAACTTTTGCCAACTGGCACAATCTGACTCTTTGTACCTGAGCTATTAAATGTGTGACTTCCACCGTTTTATTCCTCCAGAGAACTCTTTTAATAATCCTCTGAAGAAGGAATGAGGCATTTATCACCAAAGTGAATACACATACCATACAGTTCTATTGTCCTTCCGCACTGCTGTAGATTTTACATCGGGAGTAAACATAAGCGAGCTTCCCATGCCTAACACAGCCCCTGAAATAGGCAAAACTGGTGAGTTTTTAACCTGTATTTAAATGCACTGCATTTCAACTATTGTTTTAGATTGCTGGTTTACCTTGAAATCCTTGATCTTTAATGAGAAGTTCAGGGAAAAAAAAAAAAAAAAAAAAAAAGGCATATTTCATTAATACACAAAAAGGAAAGCACTTTCTTTTTAACTACGATTCTTTGCATCAATGAGCATAGGTCAATATTACAATTATAAAGGGATTTTTGAACACCCGCTGGTCTACTTAATATCTAAACATTCCTTTTGTGGCAAGCAAAGCTGTCCATTCTTGTAAAGTCTTTACTGCATAGCAGGAAGAATGCATTATAAATGATAAGTGATCATGTATTTGTTATCACCTGCACTATAATTTTAGCAAAATATGCAACAATGCTACTGGCAGGAAAAAAAACCCACCCTGTTGTACATGTCTTTGATCCAGCTAGACTTCTAGGGATACATTACATCATTTGATTGTGCCAAACAAGAAAGCTAACAGTATAGCACAGCATAAGGTTTGACATACAATAAGAACTGCAGCTAGTCATTATAAAAAATGGCTGGCAGACATTCATTATGCTGAGCTAACATCTTTTCTGCTTCAAATCTTCCTGCAATCTGACTAATAATGTATGCATGGGCTTCTATTGCAGATCTCCATTGCTTGATGCTACACTACCCATGTACATGTGTATAATCTCCCTAAAAAAAAAATCTAAATGAGCCAAAAAAACTTTTAAAAATAGGCTGTGCTGATATGTGCAATGAGAAGCATGCACACTATTGAAACTACAGAGGATGAAAGTGTTGAGCCTGCACATAATAGGAAAATTATAAATTAAACATAACTAACCCTTAATAGAAATCATTTACCATTTGTATGAGCAGAAAACATTTGAAATAATGTTAGTAGTTCCAGCAGAAACTTCCAGAGAAAATAAACCCTGCATATTGGAATGATTTTACTTCAAATATAAATTAAGTTTTATGTAAGCATGCAGCATGCACCACACATTTCTAGTTTTTCTATAGTAGATTTCTTTTTGGCTATATTTTATGATACCATTACACATCCTTTAAGTGAAGGTTACCCTAAAATTGTCAGTCTTTTGATCTGTGTCAGAGTATAAGCAATTGTCCAGAGTATGCAGAGTAACACTTATCCTAGGAAGTCAGGAGCATGTAGAGTAATGCATGTAGAATAATACCAGTCCTAGGAAGTCAGGGGGAATTAAGAAAATCTCGGCACTTAACAGGATCATGCGCTTACACCTCAATTGTAACAATTTACTCAACAGTAAATAGCAGCATATGCTTAAATCTCAGAAGATATATGGCCCTAAGAATGATGAACTAGAAAAGCATCTTAGTTCAAGGAAGACAGAATCGCACAGAATCACACAGAAGACCTTTATCATATGTTCACCTTCAAAAGTGTGCCCAGGTCCCACTGAAATTAATGTGCTTATTAAAAAAAAAAAAAAGAAAGAAAACAAGTAAAGTGTATGCTTAAATGTTGTTCTGGATGAAAGTCTGGGGTGGAAGGTGGTGGGGAGGGAAGGAGAAGTGGAGGAAGAGGAGAGAGGGAAGTAGAAGACTATGGGAAAGTAAATGCACTAAGTACATAGACATCAACAGCTCGATGTCCAAGTGGAGAGCAGTGATGAGGGGCATTTCTCAGGGGTCAGTGTTGGGACCGGCGCTGTTTAACATCTTTGTTGATGACATGGACAATAGAATTGAGTGAACCCTCAGCGAGTTCACCGACACCGAGCTGTGTGGTGCGGTCAACACTTGGGGGAAGGGATATGCCATCCAGAGGGACCCAGACAGGCTGGGGAGGTGGGCCCATGTGAACTTCAAGGAGTTTAACAAGGTCAAGTGCAAGGTCCTGCCCATGGATTGGGGCAATGCCAGGAACAAATCCAGCAACATGCACTCACAACCCAGAAAGCCAACAATGTCCTCGGCTGCACCCAGAGCAGTGTGGGCAGCAGGGCGAGGGGGGGATTCTTCCCCTGTGCTCTGCTCTGTGAGACCCCCCTGCAGTGCTGGGTCCAGCTCTGGGGGCACCAACATCAGAAGGACACGGACCTGCTCGAGCGGGGCCAGAGGAGGCCATAAAGATGCTCAGGGGGCTGGAGCACCCCCCTGTGAGGACAGGCTGAGTGAGTTGGGGGGGTTCAGCTGGAGAAGAGAAGGCTCCGGGGGGACCTTAGAGTGGCCTTCCAGTACCTAAAGGGGACTACAGGAAAAGAGAGAGGGACCCCTGATCAGGGGAATAGGGACAGGATGAGGGGTAATGGTTTTAAACTGACAGAGGGGAGATTTATATTAGATGTAAGGAAGAAATCCTTCCCTGTGAGGGTGGTGAGGCCCTGGCACAGGTTTCCCAGAGAAGCTGTGGCTGCCCCCTCCCTGGAAGGGTTCAAGGCCAGGTTGGACGGGGCTTTGGGCAACCTGGGCTACTGGAAGGTGTCCCTGCCCGGGGCAGGGGGGTTGGGACTAGATGGTCTTTAAGGTCCTTTCCAACCAAAGTATTCCATGATTCTATGTTCATAAGTACTTATGTTACCCAGTTAAGAACAATCTAAATGAAATGGTACATAACATTCTACTTAAGTTTAGTAAATGTCCGTTCAATCTTCAGGCACTTAATGTAGCGCATAGATCACATGTATAGCAAACTACCCATACAGTATGAGAGTAATACTTCCCAGCCTTACTAAGTGTACTTACTTCATAGACAATATTGTTCATAATCCACTTAATTCTCACATGTGCCAAGAAGAACTCAATTTTTTTTTCTTTCTGTACTTTGCACAAATAAATAATATACATATTTATATAAAATAATCTGTAAACAGAGAATCTTGTTGAAGACCCTAGACTGGAGAAGGATTGTTTTTTGAGACTTGAGAACGTAGCTTTGAGACTATGAACGTATCTATGTGGAGACAGAGGAAGACTCACTCAGTTAATGTGGCTTCCAAAGCCATCCCTGGCATTGAGAAGTTTCGTATATGAAAGAGATTCTTCCAGCAATATTGTAACATAAACTACATAGAATCATAGAATCAACGAATCATTTAAGTTAGAAAAGGCCTTTAAGATCACCGAGTCCTGAGCTGATTCATTTTAAATTCTTTGTATCTGCCTTTTAAGGCAAAATAATGTGGCACTAATTGTTTATAAACCTTCTACAGCTTATATAGATATTACTTTTCTATCTGATTACTGTAGTTTTGATATACTATACTGTACTGTACTTGACTCTACTATAAACTAGGTACAAGGATAAAAATGACACCATCTAAGAACTCAGTTCAGGTTTTGAACCCAAGTATCAAATCACTTCCAGGTTATAAAACTGGTGCAAATTACAGAACAGTTTATTGCCAGAAGTATATCCAGTCTGATTTTAGACCTAAGAAATAAGGAACTGCCTGGTAGAGTTTTATATTTTCAGAATTTCTAGACAATGTTTCTTCCACAGAGTTAAAAGGTGACTGTTTGAGTCAAGGAGTCAAGATTTCACTTCAGCTGCTGCCTCCTGAGCAGTCACACCAAATGAATGCTTGTAATAATTACATAGGTTTTAATAAAAAGAATAAAATTTTTAGTCTATGAATTCAGACAACAGCTTACCACGTGGTTCATAAACTGAAGCAGGGGAGAAGTGAAGGTATTACTGTTAATTTAAGAAATAGTAGTCCTCAAAACTTTAGCTGATTTTAGATTGATCTAAAAAAAAATATGCTGAAAACAAGATGTTCCACCCAAAATCCAAACTTGGCCTTAAATTTTTGATATATTAAAATACTTAATGCTTGTTTCCCTAGTGATCATTTGCATAATTATTCCATGGAGCATGCTGCTATAAAATACAATGTATAACAGTCGAACCTTTGGAAATATTTTGAAAGAAAGGGGATATGTACATATATACATACACTAAAATGTTTTCCTCATTTTACGCCCTTTCCTTATTATTTTTGTTTTTTACAAGTCTGAATGTAAATGTTATATTTGACTGTTTTTTTCTAAGATGACCTATCTTGTTTTCTTTAAAATATACTGAGATTATAGTCTCAATTCCCAGAAGAAGAAAATCACAGTATAAAATTACCATCAGGAGTGTCCTGAATTGACGCCCATATTGGCAATTCCCAGCACAGAAGGCAAACACTGAACTGTCAGTGGGACAAAAATGACCTCCCAGCCTTTCTAGCTCAAAGGTTGAAATATATTGGCAAAGCAGCATGAAAAAACTCTACATTTGTTAAGCATATAAGAATGGGTCAGCCTGAAGGGGTCCATCCAGACAGGTATCCAGTCTCTCACAATGGCCAAAAGCAGGTGCCTGAGGGAAGAGGGAAAGCACACAATGATATTTCCTTCTGCAAACTCTTGTGGAAGTTTCAGCATAGGGAATATCTGAGACAGAATTGTCGTTGTGCTTAACAACCCTCAATGAAAATATCTTTCATGAATTTGTGTAATTGCTTTTCAACAAACTTTCATTTCCACATCATGCTTTGGAAAAAAAAAAAGTCTCACTATATGTTGTGCTGAAAATGTATTCCATCTTTGGTTTTGTGGTTTTTTTGTAAGTGTTAGCTGCTAATTTTATTCACGTACTCCTAGCTTGTATTTTCATACAAAATATGAGAGATAAGTTTCTATTTGTCTTGACATTCATGGTCCTGTCATTCCTTGACCATCTCTTTTCCACTTTAAACCTGTTTACAGTAGGTGCCCATCTTCTGTACTGCCCAGTCTCGTCTGATTTATAAATTCTCAGCCTACCAGTAAGGAACTGATCTAGATGAAATTGCACCCAGAAAAAGAATGAAGAAAAATAAATGGAAAATTATTAATTTGCAGATGCATGGTCCCTAGTCCACACAACCAGATAAATGCCAGCACCAACACAAATGCATCGAAAGGACTTCATGTTTAGGTGGGAAAGGGGCAGGACACCCGCTAAAGAATAGTCCACACGTACAGCAAGACATGCTGATCAGCATGCAGTAAAGCACAGCTATTGCATACTGCCCGCGTGCTGCAAGATTTTCTTTAGGGTATAATTCTCTTTGACTTGGACTGAGCCTTGTTCTTTGGAGGAGCAAGACATGGCTTCAGTTCCCAGCCAGCCAAAGCACTTCTCTTTCCAGCGGAGGATGAAGGTCTCTACGAGCACACAGGATCCACTCTGCACTGCCACACAGAATGAGAATTAGAATATAAACTTCGTAATGCAAACAATAAGCAATGCACTTCGCTCTCGTTCCACTCTCTAAAAACAAAAGAATGTCGCGTCTTTTATTTCCACCCTCCCCAACCCCCAAGTAGAGTTCAAAGACTTACAGGTGCTTTAAAAAAAAATACCTGCTTTTCATCAATGTGCATATTTTACCAGTTTCAAAAGCATATTAATATCCTTTGTGACTTCAGTTAAAGTAAACAGAAATAATTGGAAAGGTGACAGATAAATTATCAGAAGGCAGTATTTAGGATTTGCAATACAAACTAAGCACAAAAGAAGGTAGAAATTCTTCACAGATAAATAATTTAAAAGAAAGTAACACTTTTAGCTCAGCAGGGGTAGTTTATTTAGGATGAGCATTTATATATATATTTTAAGAACACTGTGTCTTCATTTTGTCCTAAGCCACGTGTACAACAATTTATTATGGTCTAAATTTTAACAGAAAAAATTATGGAGGTTAATATGTGAAACATTGAAATAACTGGCTCTAACCATTATTAATGCAATGTTTTTCTGTAAACCATACATTATACCAGGCTGATAATTATCTCTGTATTAATCACTGTACATTAGATCAGATAAATGCAATTACTCTAAGGTAACTGTTTCAAACAATATCCAAATAAGTACTACAAAATTAATTAAAGGCTTAAGAGTCTTTTGTTCACTTAGAGTGTATTTTTCTCCTTAGAAATGCTTTACCACTTCCAAAGGCAAAGGATCTTCCTCCTTTTGTTGAGGACCAAACCACCTTTATAATTCTTTTCTTCTACAATTAAGTGGATGCAGCTAACAAAATCTATGGGAAGAGGTAGCAAACACATGCAATAGGGCTTTAATGAATAGTGACAATTAAGACTGAGTATATTAGAACCTATATGTGAACATGTACTCAACTGGAAAATGTTTGATTAAGGCAATTTACAAAAATAAGCTTCCTGGTTATTTTGTTACCTGAAGTTATGTCCCTTCCCTCAAGCAGGAACCATATTTTGCAAAGGACATATCTCTTGACATATATGATAACGACAGATGGCACAGAAACACCTGGAACAAATAAATAAAATACATTCCTCTGCTCGAGGTAAAGCATCCTATCTCATAATATGAAAGCCTGCGACATGAATTTGGACACCCTAATGTCACATATTACATATATTATCTCTGTGCTGGCTCTGCTCATCAATTGTGTTTGTTGTCAGAGGCTGAGCTCCAAAAACAAAGACAGTGGGAACGTGCAGAACTGTGCGACACCTCGGTGGAGGAACAGGCATGTCACATACCTGCAGCTTCAGCTGTGGAAAGCCACCAAGCTGTGCCATGTCACCACTACCTTCTGCAACACCTCAGTTCAAAGAAAGGTGTGTGACGTGCCTGCCTCTCACTTCAAAGACACGTATGCCGCATGGCAAAAACTGCTGCAAGACCCTTCTCATGTTTTGGATCAGCATTTTATATTTGGGGTTTTTATTCCTTCTCCCACATGGTGCTAATAAATGGAGGAAAATCGTTTCCATTTTACACACCCTGAAAGCATCAGATTTCAAAAGATAGTGTCAGACCTGTCACCTTGCATATATATGCGTTTTTGACTATTCACACTGAGCCTCGCTTTTGCATTCATAGTGCTGAGCTGGCACTTTTGAGAACACACTTTCTTTAAGTAGTATCGAACATACACATGCCGGATTGTGCATCATGGGCTGATATACAGATTTTTCTTTTGTGGGAATACATTGTGGGGCTTATCCAAAATCTGCAAGGCAGTGGAGCAAGCCTCCTACCAGTAAAATTAGTGATGCTGCACTAAAGGCAATAAAGCAAAATTGATTGACATGAGTTGAGTATCTCACATGTTCCTTTGCATAATGCATTTACCTCTAATCAACCTCTAATCAATCTGCATTTACAGGATGGTCTGGACTTTCACATCTAAAGTATCTTATTTCCAAAAGAAAAACCTCCTCATGGATATTTTTGCATCTGTGATGAAAATATAAGATCTCCATCTGGACAATATTTTCATCATGAAAGATACTCAGGCACCTTAAGTCAATATTTTAGGAAACAGCTTAAGTGTCACTTGTCTGAGACACACGCAAATGAACTAGAAAATGGGACTGTACTCTAAAGGACATTGTATACATGTGTAATTGTTAATATTTCTTCTTATTAACACTTTTATCAATCAAATTTCTGAACCACTGAATAATATCTAAGAACATCTTACCTTGCCATCAACACTGGCATTCTCTTTGAATCTGAGAAATTACATATTTCCCAGCCTCTTTTGAGACACTTTCTACCCACAGCATAAAGAAAGACAGTCACATGGCACTTCAAATGCTGGCTCTGACAACTTGGCTGGACAATTTGTAGCTCATGGAATGGCTTTGACAAGGAAGACTTCCTGGGAAACAAAGCTTTCCAGGTTTCTGAAATATATTCCCTTGAAAAAGAGAGGCGGCGTTGTGCGGAGAAACTAGATGATGCAAATGGTCACAAGAACAAGTTGCTGCGGGGTAACTTCAGGCTGGAATTACGCCCAGATAATTGTCTTTATGCAAGTTTTTTATCCCATCATAAATACCATTTCTTTTACCATGTAGGTTTATGAGCAAGTATTGTGGTTCAGTTGGTGCACTACAGTACTGAAGTGATTCATACTCTTACACACTTGTTCATATTCTTATATTAGAGTATCTGAATAAGAAATCTTCTGAAATCAGCAGGTTGGTCTTTTTCCTATATAATTTTTCAAATATCTCACAATTTTTAAAATAAAATTTTAAAAAATTTCTAACAATGTGTTTTATTTCAAAAATAGTTTTTCATAGTGCCTTTTTCCTATGCCATGTTAATTGGGCAGTACTTGCAACATGACATGTTATACATGGCTCTTCATCTAAGAGTGAAAGAATCACGCAACTCCACTTCTACATAGTACCATTCTTTTACCCAGGTGAAAACTCTGTCAAGGGTGAATAGATCTAGTTGATACTCAGACAGCGTTGTACTACTTTTTCCATTTACCATGAACTAGATTCTTGATTTCTTACGCAGAGGATGCTGATCAACCAGAAACCTAGAAACTTCAAAATGATAGCTGATATAATTTCTGTGTCTGTGTGCCATTACACACCTTTCTTCTACAAAAGAGAACTGTAAATACAGATATCCATATTTATTTTTAATAGAGAAAACAGAAAAAAAGTTAGACCTCCTGGGAGCTGCAGTTACCTCGATCTTTTGAGGATTTGTTTTATGTTACATGGGCCAAATCCAGCTTTCACAGATGTCAATAAACAGACTCTCACTGAACTCAACAGGATTCATTATGCTGTTGATATTTACGGAATTCAGTTTGTACAATCTGGTAAATTTCAATGGCTGTAGGCTAATTATTTTTACATATATGGCTTTAATATCATCAGTTAACTGAAAAACTGCATTCTTATTGCTCCAGACCTCTCATTAAGGCATATTCTTTCTATTATTGCTAATTCAACAATAGCTTTAGTAAGATTCCTGCAATACCTGAAACTTCTGTTTTTGCCTTCACAATATTTTGTCTGTTTCATGAAAGGACTTGTTTCTCTGATGTTTTCAATTAAAACTCAGGTGATCTCTCTTGCAATGAAAGATGCAGCCCTGTATCTAACATGATATCATTGGGCTCTCAAAAAATAGAAATAATTCTTAATCTTCAATTCATAGTTCTGGTCTTACACAATAAAAAATTCTCTGGGCAATAGTATTACGTCATTTATTATTGTTATCATAAGAGTCAGAATGACTCTGTTTTTCAAAATGTACACACCTAAGACATACTAATTCTAAAACATTTCAACCCTGAGAAGACCAAAAGTTGGTCAACTTCCATGTTTCTAACACTTGTAATGTATGGGTCAAAACCATTTGTAAACTGTATTGAAGAGTTGTCACCGTATACTTATAGAATATACTGATGTAGAAACTACTTATACAAACACAGTAGCATAAAGGCAAGTGAGCAAGCCAGCAACTCTCCAGAGAGCAAGCACGAAGTTAGGGGAATATGAGCACAGAAAATCCAAACATAATCTCAACCTGCCATCATTCATAGAGAGACCAAAATGTAGACATGGAATCAGACAGAATTTATTTATACAAAATTTATTCCAGAGAGCTTGTTAACTGCAATCAACTTATCATTCCTGTGAGGCAGAAATCTGACCAGCATTCTCCAGGGAGAGGCAAAATCTTTGGGAAGCTCGCTGTAACCTCATGTATTTTCTTCCAAGATCTTCTGGGGCACAAACAAGAAAGAGCAACAAGAAAAGCGCTGATCTTCCCACACCTCAAGCTACCAGTGGTGACTCTGAATTTTAGGTACCTCTTAGATTTCCATAAAAATGCTCAGAATCTCAAACTCTGTATCCACCCAATATTTAGAAACAAATTGAATATATTTTTTTTAAAAAATCTACATAAAATAATTGTAGATTTACTAAGCCAAGGTGTTTTTTCATATTACAAGGATGCATTAATAAGCTTACATAATTAAACAGGACCATATCAAATGAACAGCTTTTGCTTGTATAAATGTCTTTTCATCATAATCACAAAATATATCTGAAGAGATCATCAAAGATGATCTTTATGTACCTCAGTGCACTACAACCAATTTCATATAAAGGCTATTTTTTCAGAATTTCTGTGGCACCAAGTGCTTAGGGTCAAAATCTCAAGCTCATTAATTTAATGAAAGGACAGTCTTCATTAAAACTTTGCAGTTTTAGAAAGCTTACTTTCTCCAAAAGCAATACACTGATATCTAGCCTCTTAATTATATTCTGTAAGTCAATATGGGCAGCCATGTGAAGTCTTAAATGTATTGAAATTTTTCTCTGTTTTTCTCATATATTCCAGAAAGATGTTACTTTCATTCTTTGTCCCCATAAGCACTGAGGAAGCTGAACGATGTCATTGTCAGGCCATTCTTAATCCTTGCTGAAGAGTCAAGACAATTGGGGAAGATTTCTTCCTTCCTCAGAAAGAAATTAAGAATCAATGCTATCTTCACGTAGAGCAAGAAAGAGGATTAAGAGAGCTAAAGCCTGGTCAGCCTTATCTTGACTCCTAGGAAGGTGAGGGACAAAACCCTCCTATAGGTCATTTCCAAACATATTAAGAATGTGAAGGTGGCTGGGAGTAGTTGACATGGATTTATGAAAGGGAAATCATTCTTTACTAACCTGATAGACTTCTACAAGTAAATGACTGGCTTGGCAAATATGTGGAGAGCAGATGATGTTGTACATCTTGACTTTAGCAAGACTTTCAACTTGTCTTATAACACCTTCATAGACAAACTGATTAAGTATAAGCTAGATGAATGGACAGTGAGGTGGACTGAATGCTGGCTGAACTGATAAGCTTCAAGTGTTGTGATCAAGAACCCCAAGATACAGATTTTGAATTTTAATAAAGGGAAATGTAAAGTCCTGCATGTGGGAAGGAATAACACCGGGCACAGGTACAACCTGGGGGTTGACCAGCTGGGAAACAACTTGGCAGAGAAGGACCTGGGGGTTGGTGTGGACAACAAATGAGCCAGCAGAGTGCTTACAGCTAGGGTCAGCCTCCTGTGCCGCTTTGGGCAAAGAGTCACCAACAGGTCAAGGGAGGTGATCCTTCCCCTCTGCTCAGCACTTGTGAGACACACCTGGAGTGCTTTGTCCAGTTCTGGGCTTTCCAGTACTAGAAAGACATGGACATACTGGAGAAAATCCGGAAAAGGGCCACAAAAAAGACTAAGGCACAGAAGCATCTTTAATACAAGGAGAGACTGAGAGGGCTGGAACTGTTGAGCCTAAAGAAGAGAAGGCTCGGGAGGATCTTGTCAATGTCCACAAATACCTGGTGGAGTACAAAAGACAGTGATGAAGACAGTGACACAGCCAGTGATGCCCAGTGACAGGACAAGGGGCAATGGACACAAAATGAAACACAGGAAATTCTATCTGAACATCAGAAAACACTTTTTCCACTGTAAGGGTGGTCAAACATGGGGTCAAGTTGTCCAGAGAGGTTGTGGAATCTCCAGTCCTGGAGGTAATCAAAACCTGACTGGACATGGTCCTGGGCAACCTGCTGTAGTTGACCTTACTTTGGAGGATTAGACTTGAGGGTCTCCAGCGTCCCTGCTAACCCCAGCTACTCTGTGATTCCGATCAATTAGGCACCAGATACTTTTGTTAAATTAGTAGGTGTATGAGAAGAATCAAGAAATAAGATGAAGGTATGTATCCAGGCAAAGCATTACAGAATAGAAATCATAGATCAGTAGATGTGGTTTTTTGAGCATACTCTACAAAAGCACGAAAACCTCAAAAATGCCAAGTTTAAGTGGGAAGATGTTGCCTTTTGCATTCCAAGTCTGACATGAAGTACAAAATAGTTTGTTACCTGTCCAAGTCATGTACACAGGTGGATTAGGCTTTTCTGTACAAGATCAATTCTTTTGTACATTTCTTCTTAAAAGCGATTACCATCCCATAGGAATCTATAATTGGAGCTTTGTGTTTTATGACAGCAGAACTAAACAGACACCGCACTCTCTTAAGATCCTGCTCTTCAGAAGAGCTTGGATAACTTTGACTTTCATTCCTAATAGTTTTGGGTTCAGTTCTGTGAGAGTACACATTACCTACTGGGAATCCTTTCATTCTCCACAGCTGGCAGGTATTCATACCTTCAGAATTTCATAAAAAGCCACAACAGGAACAAAGAGAGAACATGCAAGTGACATTATATTCATGGGCTGAGCAACATATTTATAAATTTTACTGTCAACAGGACAAAAACCATCAATTCAACAGCGGAGAGCATTTTACTTTGTGTGGAACCTATGTATTTTGCCTTCGTAAGCTGCTATACTGAATATGATAGAAATTATTAGGCACTGTGGCCAATTAGTCCAACTTTATCTTCCAAGCTTACTTTTACTAATACAGCTGAAACATTTATATCCATCAAGAGGAATGGGCAATGTCTTTTCATACCGTACTTCCCACAACGCTCAGTTTCCTGCTGCAAATCCTTAAACAGCCAACAGATGCATTTTGTTTTCTGCTTGCACACGTGCAAGCAATTCTTCTTGAAAGGGCAAAAGTAGCATTAGTTTGTGCTCCTATTATAGTTCGTCATAATGTCATCACTGGAACGCCTGCCTCAAACTAAATATTGGTTTTAAAAACAAATTTATTTATTTATTTATTTATTCTCACTGAGCATCTTTAACTGCACTTGCCAGCACCACAGTAAGTGGCATTCATCAAAAGATTTTCGGGAAGGTGGTTTAAAGTTCACAGTGCGAACAAGACAGTGACAGATTGTTCATAGAAAGTAACAACATAAGCCCTACAGACAATAAGGTGAAGACCTTATGATTATTATCCTTCAGGAAACCACACAAGCCAGTCTTTGCTCTGGATCTGAGGCAAACAGCAAGAAAGTTTTCTTTTCCCCTCCTCCTTCTCTTTTGTTTCAGCAGTGAAACGCAAAGCAAATATACTTCAGTGTCATGATTTTTTGTTGGCACCTTTCCATAGCCAATTCCATTCATGCAGAAAAGGGATGAAATTCCATCATTCGAGCATGACATCTCAAAATTCAAACTTAATGAGAGCTTTGGCAGCTTCTGTCGAAGGCAGACAGTGATTAACAAAACACTTCAGAGTACAAGGCACAGCAGTGCTCAAAGAAAACAGTGATGATCTCCACTTAATTGTAGAAAAGCCCAAAGCATCTGCCAGCAGAGGAGAGCTCGAGCCATAAGGAGCTATTGCTCAGATAGGCTGTCATCTCCAGAGATCAACAACCATATGCTCAGCTCAAGCGCAAACTCCAAAGAAGTTAATTTTCTGACAAAATACAGGGATAAATATGACATTCAAACAAGTGTGCTCACTCATCCTGAACACACGTTCATCTGCACGTATCAGATTTATGCATCGTTTAAACAGAAGCAAATATAATTTGTTTGGAACACAAACATTACTGTATGAGCACAGGTATAATTAATCTTTGTCCGCTCCACAGGTTCTTGTGTTCCACCGGTTAATGCTTACAGTAAACTTTTGATGAATGAATACAATCACCTGTTGCACACTGTCTCACTACATAAAATATCCACCATCGTTTTTTCTGCTACCTAGGATGCACATAGTTATTGCATCTTCAGCTGCACCAATAGACTTTTACCCTGAGTTTTATGGCAGTGTAAGGTTCATTTCTAAATGCCAAGGACAGGGACTTTGAATAAACCCAAACGGCAAGCAAGCTTATTTTAAGAAAAATATCATCTAAGTGTGCAGAGCTAGGGAAAGCTTAATTAGTCTACAAATATATTAACTCTTTTGTACTTATTTAGTGCCTCATAGTCAACGAATGGAAATACGTTATTAAAATGTATACGCCTGGCAGAAAGAAATTAACAGAAGGGAAAAGGTCAATCTAAAAGGGGAACGTACTTGAAAAACACATGTTGTTGAATATAAAGTTAAATGTACTTTCAGTTTGTCAAGAAACTTTTTTATCCTTTTTTTTTTTTTTTTAACAATTACCTCAGTTGCCCTTCTGCTATATCAAGTATAGAATATTCTGACTTAGAAAATAATTTACCCAAACACCTAGGAAGTGTTGTGTACTGACTGAGATGGGATCTCCAGGTACGTCTAGGTAAAGCAATTCACATGACCAACTCACATCTGCATGGGTCCAGATTTATCCTAATTCTGTTCTGCGCTTATCCAAAAACTGCATTTGGACTCCCAAATCTCAGTCCCCATTCCTGGCTTTAGGACATGTTTTAAACCTCCTGAAGCAGCAACACTCATCATATGAAGGGGTTTGAGGGAAAGGGAGATCAGCCAGTCATTTCATACACTATTTTCACAAGTTTCATCACTCAGTTTAAGTATATTTCTATTAAGGATGTGTGGAAAGTATGAGATGGTAATTCAGTAAGTAGCTGAATTCAGCCTCATTGCCAAACAGATGTTTGTTTCCTTAATTGTGAGACAGCCTGAAGAAACCAGGATATTGTGGATATCTAAAACTATTAAAGAAAATAAAGCCTGTCCCCGGCAGCATAAGTACACGATGTTTCATTGAAAGATTTGTGTCAGCTGTAGAATAGCAATGCTGTAAATAGCAACAATGCAAAAGAAAATTATAATCAACATGTGTCCTTAAATGGGTGGAAGTAGAAGAATTGGCTGCAATCGTTAACTTTCTCATTTCAGCTTCTTTTTTTTTTTTTTTTTTTCTTCTTCTTCGTTTTTTGGTATAAACATACTTATTGGTAAACTGCTAAAATACAGCAGTACCATAAAGCATATGGAAACCTCTGAAGGCAGGAGAGGATCCCTCACGCTGCAGCAGGATGAGCGGGAGCAGAGCTTTACATGGCACAAATGAAGAATGGTACACGAATTCCACATGCTACTTAGCAACACAGAAAATATGGATGGTGCAAGAAAGTCCTGGTCAGCTGGTGGTGGACAGGTTTAACAATGGCCTTTCACAAACCATGATTCAAGAGCACACGTCATCAGTTTTCCTTCAGCAGCAACTGCAAAGCCGTTGAGCTTCCTCAGGAATTTCCTGGGAGGTGTTACTTTCCACAGACAGGAAAATAAAATTATGCCTCCATTATTTAGAAAACTGTGGGTCGTATCATTTATTTTGACTGAAAATATCAGATAATGTGAGCTTTGTTACACCTTCAGCTGCGACACACCCAGGGCTGAATAACATCAATAACTTCCTCATTTTTGGGACAGAGTACTTTGTGGAGGAACACCAGCGGAGGAAGCAGTACTTAGCAGAGTGACTATGTATAAACAGCTCAGCTGAGAGCTTAACAAAGGGCTGTGATGTGCTATCTCACAGCACAGCCAATAACGTACAAAATGATAAAACCTCTGCCAAGTGCTCTGAGAACACAGACAATGTCGTGCCATTGCTCTCACTAGACTGTTATGGGCAGAGCAGCTTATGAGAAGCAGAGCCAAAAAAAATCAACCACACCCCTGAGCACAATAGTAAACAAACTCTTTTGAATAAAATTATTTTTAAAAAAATATTATAAGAAGCAATTTTTAGAATGCAGATATTGCTGTATTGCCATCACCTGGAGATTCTTCCAGGAGATTGTGGGATAAGGGAAATTTAATTTATCTGCTTTTTAAACTATAGTGTACAGTAGCTTTATAAAGAAAATGACATCTAAAATGTGTTACATTGTATTCCAAACAACATAAGTTTTTGAATTATAAAATAGCTAGTAGAGTATCAAAGAACTGGTACTGAACAATAAGAATTGATATGACTTGCAAAATAAACGGAGAAACAGTTACGTAGGACCCAATTTAACAAGCAACTTAAACATACACTTTATTTTTAGTGTGTAGATATTCTAATTAAAGCGAATAGGATTTAACACATGCTTAAAATGAAATATATGCAAATTTTTTCCTGAATCAGAACCCTCTTTCAGATTCTGTCAGTCATATTTCCAGCAAAGTTAACAAAATAAGCAATTAGCACCTCACACTGCAAATAGTTCTTGTCTTTCAACTTACACAAGGTGTCAGAGTCTGGCCCCTTAGGTAGCAAATATAAAGAGCACATATGTGCATGTAACACCAACAAAACAGCAGCGTGTAAGTATTAAAATTGTACAAGTGACTTCAGGTTTATGTGTACAGTTACCTAGTTTATCTTTGCAAACAATTAATGGAAAGTCAAGTACCATGCACGTTGAAGATAATAGGTTTGCAGTGGAATTTGGCTACACATCCAGACCCCTTTTATTTTGGAGTACAAGAATGCTCCTCATCTTTTTCTAGCAGCTCCATACACCATTTGGGAGAGATACGTATGCTTACGAGGCATTTGCTCATTGGGTGTTCCCTAAGTTCCACATATAGAGTCTTTTTTAGTATACAATCTTTGAAAGCTTCTAAAGTCAGAGAATTGCTACTACCAGATAGTAATGTTAGGTAAATAGAAATTGCACTTGAATAATTTGTGTTACTCCTTTCTTGCTGCCTGATTTGAATAGCTTAGAAAAAAAGTAATTTGCTTGTTTTATCTCTATATAACTGTTTTCACTTATTTATTCACCTAAAAATGTTGCTGAACCTAAGCAGATTCTACCAGTTTGTATCATTTTAAACATTTTATTGCTTGTAGGAAATGTATTCTTAAATGACATATGTAGTGAATTAAAAACTTGCTTACTTTACAAAAAGGCATAATCCACTAAATACCACTGTAACAGCAGCACAGATCTAAGGTATGTTTCCTACCGGACAACAGAAAATGTTGTAAGGTAACGTCCTCCTTATTGATAATGATGATCTTTTTCATGCGTCTCAGTTGATTAAAGAATGTTCCTTAGTCACTTAATTTCACACAGCAAAGCCCCTTTGTTCAACAGAACAAAGTCTCCTCTAATGAAAGACTAGATCAATACACAAAAAGCAAGAGATTTCTGTGAGAGCTTATGAATATCAGAGTCAATATTGCAGTAATGGGGTTTTTTTGCAGTACTGAATGCATTTTCATACATTTTTCTGAAGCACTAGAGAGGTATACATGATGGACCAACAAGCATTAAGAAGTCCTTTCATGGAAACCACCATTGCTGTGTCTGCTTTGTTGCATACATTAACTGAACCCTCGTATTTTCTGCTGCATTTTATGCAAAGACATCATGTATTACCCTCCCTTTGATTTTTTTCAGGCCTCATGCTCAAAATGAACTTAAAGTACAAACCAAGGATGCATCTAAATTTCTCTTTAATTTAAATGGAACTACAATTGTCCTTGCTATTGTCAGTAACATTGGAGGTAGCTAGCATTTGAAACAACTCAAAAATCTATTCAGTTGTTGAAACAAGCATGTTCTGGATTCTTCATTAAATTACATCAATAAGAGTTCACAGTACTATCATAGTCCCTGGCTATATGACTGCAAAAACAAGTGTTGGTTTTCTCTGGTGGTGGAGAAACACATTCTGTCAGACCTGCCTGACCATCAGAAAACAAGCAGGCATATGGAGGACACTGCTGACCAAATGATTCCCAGGAAGTATAAGGTTTGCACAGAAAGCAACGACATTCAATGAGTTTGGGGTTTTTTTTTATACACAGTGAATAGCAGGTTTGACTTTCTGCAGTCACACAACTGTCAGCTTCACTATAGTAAGCAACTGACTCACCCTAAGTAGACAATCAGATACAAAGGAAAAGGCAAAAAAAATCTGAATAGGAGAACAATCATACCACCTATGGGAAGCTGTTGTATTTGTAACATGGAATAAATGAAATAAATCTCTGCAGGAGAGTTGTTTTATTATGGACTGGGGAGGAGAAAAGGAAGGAAAGAGGAAAAAAAAGGCCAAATATGCCTGAAAAGGATTTGCTATAGCTATCACACATCTTTTTAAGCAATCATGGCTCCCATTGAGGCACTGTGTTTAGTTTAACCAGTGCTGTAAGAAAGCATAACTTGCTTTGAGTTACCAGTTACAGTACTTTATTACAAAAACTGTCCTTGACACTTACTGTCAGGAATTGTCAACATTGTTCAACTATCTAGAATAGGTTTTTTGCTTGAAACTATTTAGAACATAAGTAAAAATACGTACAAGACTTGTTTTGTTTTTTTAGAAAAGAGCTTAATTAAGACAGTCAAATCCAACCAATAGCTTAAAGGAACATCCATGTAAATCTCCAGACCATAACTGTTTCTTTCCATTAAACCCAGCTCTGCTACTAACACTTTCAGGTTTGAAACACTAAGATTCTCAATTCAAGTTATTTGCAAGGAATCAAGAAAATACCATTCACCTTTGAACTTTCTAAGCAGTTTAGAGACATAATTTTTTTTAACAACTACTAACACAAAATCACCACACAGTGAGCCACTTTTTTAAGAGCATCCATTTAAGAGCATGACTTTGCTACTTAAAAAGTTTCCAGTGTGGGCAAACAGCTACTTCAGTGAGCATTGAACTCACTTGCACTTGACCACAACTTGGGGGTCTGTCTAGGATGCCCGTGAAACCGTGCAAAGATGTTGTAAACTAGCTATGAGCATGACTGGGGCTTTAGCACTAAACTGCAACGTGAAAACTGCTGTATGGGCAAAACTGGGTGGGTGTTAAAGCAACGGCAAGCAGGAAGGTATGAAATAGCAAGTCAAAAGTAGTTCCAAGGATCCTGTACAAGGAGTTGCCCCCCTATGCAGAGAGGGGTGGAAATGATGAGCAGTGCAGGTAGTCCCCATCCAGGAGTAGAGTTCTGGCATGGAGGATCTTGAGATCGTGCAGGTATTCCACTACATATCTACATATCCATATCGCAGCATTTGAGAGAACTCCTCCCCATAAAGAGTAGGAAGACTGCTCTGCCCTAGATCAGCTCTATCTGTTCCTTAATGATCAGAATACCTGATGCACAGGACACTTATGACTAAACCCTTGTATAAAGGCACTTCCTCTCCCATCCTGCTCTTAGAAGACTCCCTGACTTGGTAGCTATAGAGAATAGAGGGGCTCTGCAAACAAATCTGTTCTGTAACTCAAATTCCCTCACGCAGGAACATCTTGGAGCTAGTGGGTAAAACTGAAGAAGGTAAGGTTACCTTCTCCCCCACTTCTGTATAATGACTCATCTAGAAGGCATCTTCTTTGAACACCTCTTAAATTAATGCCCTGAAAATGATGTAGTTAAAGTTCATCCCTATAAGTGTAAGAAAGGAGTTTAGTGCCTGTCTATCCCATATTATGGGTGCACAAGGGTCTCTGCTTAGTGTCCCTGGGAATTTACTGGGGTAAACTCCATTCCTTTCATTGTAAGGTGATTGCTGAGGGAAGGTAGAGGCGATGTAATTTAGGTACAAAAGTGTCTGAAGTCACATTTAGAGCCCAGGGTCTAAATGTGTGGGTTTAATTTAATTTTCTTGTGGACTAAATGCATAATTTTCTAAGGGGCGCCAAAAGAAAATTAAAAATGAAAGTGACAAATTTCAGTCAAACCATAAAAGGAAATTAATTGCTAGTTTATAAATAATATCAAAAAGACAACTGAAAAAGTTTCTATGCAAATGTCCCTCAAATGAATATTCATATGCCCTAAGACAATCTTTAAAAACCTTAAATGATCATGTTATTTCAGCTGGTTGATGGAAAAGTATCCTGCCAATGAAACTTCATTGGCGTAGCAATGAGTTATACTTTTGATATGGCAGAATTTGTGTGTCTTAATTTAAAGATACTGCTAAAAACCATAAAACCCAGAAATCTCCTCAAAATAAAAACAAAGCAAACAAAAAAAGCATTTAGTATTTCTCACTAAGCAGCCTTCAATGCGATACAAAAATAAAGAAAAACTGTTTTTCTGCTTGTGTGTAAAATAATAAGAGATGTCAACAATGTGCTGGTACACCAAATCAATCACACTTTCAAATCATATATTGAATATTATAAAAAAAATAATTTTTCATTTTTTATCCATTTGTGGAGATATTTTCAGGGATATGATCCTGTTAACAACTTCATATGGCAGCTGTAGAAAATCAGGACAAGGAGACAGGAGGTAAGCTGGACAACAAAATATTTAAGATTTTAAAAATTCATAATATTAATTTTTAAAATATCAAAAACATTAGTTCTTCCAAATATGAATACTGCGTTGATAATTTTGAACAATTTATATTGCTATTAATAATTTTTAGTATTGTCTTAAACATTTATACTATAATCAACAAGCTTTATAAGAGTTTATTTGAACAAGGAAATGATGTGAAAAAATATTTCTTTGTTTTGGAACTTTCAAAATACTGTTTTTCATCATTGTGAAGATTTACAAATTAAGAAAATTTCAAAAATTAATGCAGGAATTACAGTGAAGGAGCCTGTAAAACAACAAGAGTCTACAAATTCTAACAAATGTCAGGACCGTGAAGATTAATTTTCAGAAATCTCCAACACAAATTTTGAACAAAAGCAAATGTCATTTGCAAATACACATCTTTGAAAATGAAATTCTGCTGAATCAGCAGCTGTGTCATAAAAAGTTGAGATGTAGTTTGCATGCTTCAATTTCCCACATTGAATAAAAGTAATTTTTCAACTTTATCCTCAGTGCTTAGTATTAAGCACTGTTTATAAAATTCTTTACAATTTCTTTATTAATACATCTGTATTAATACAAAGTATTCCCTCAGGCAAGAGCAACTAAAAATTGGCAAGGTGTTTTCCTTCCTTCTTTGATTCTTTTCTCTCTCTCTCCTCACTTCTACCTTCTCTTTCTCTCTTTCTCTATGTGTGTGCACATGTGCATGTGTGTGTGTTTCTTACCTTGGTTTCAGACACAAGATTATGACCGGTTTTGCATAATGGGAAATATGTTGCAACAAACATCAGTTTTTTAAGACCAAAGATTTGAAAAAAATGTTGTCACTTTTACTTTTTTGAGTAACAGTTTTAAGTTCTTTTCTGGAAACAAAAATCTTTATAGACGCAAGGGGCCAAATTAAGAACCTTTCAGACAGGCCAAGTACACACCCTTTTAAGTGCATAATTCACACAATAGTTGAGGTGCTGATGAGAAGCCTCTGTCCAAGACAAAAAATAATAAATGAGGTGCAAAGTTATAGCACAGTTCACCGTTGTGTCAGTAGGCTCACACCATGACTCAAAAAGATTTCTCATTTACATGAGTAACAAGCCTATGCGGAGACACCGTGTCTAGTGCTAACCAGAATTTTAAAGGGTTATTAAACTCACACTTCTGGGTATAACCTATTCTAACCATTATAAATTATTATCTAATGGGTTAAAATTTTTCTCGTATGTTTGTAATTTGGCTTTTCTGGGTATACATCTAGAGATCAATTACTGGAATAAAGTAACCCCGAATTCAATTCAGAATGCCAAACACTTTTTTTTTTTTTTTTTTTTTTTACAGCTACACCACAAATTTGGAGCAGGTAGAGCACAGTTTGACATCCACCAAACTTATCCTTGTCAGCATCCTTACACACACCCCAAGGAGGAAGAGGAAGGGGAGGAGAGGACCTTCACTTGAGCACAGAGGATTTCTCCTAAACCAACATAAGATGTAATTATTCTTCAGTCCTTCTCTTCTACCACCCATTTCATGGTGTATCATGCATGTAGAGCTCCATAACACCTTGGCACTCCAGTTTCTCTGGCAGTCCGATGCCGATTTGGTACAAATTTATGAAAAGCTTTATAAAAAACACGACCACATAACTTCCTCTGCCTAGCAGCCGTCAAGCACTCTCTATTTCATGAAATTTTCATCTACATGAAATACTCTGGTTGCATTGACTCTAATAGTATATTAATAATGAAATCTTCAAAGTAATATTTGTATTGTAATAAAGTAGATGTTCCACAGCTACCAGACAGACATAAAATTTACAGGTACTGTTTCTACTGTGGATTATTTTTCCTTTGTTTAAGAGAAAGAATTATCCATTTCTAAATATTCTAATCATCACTTACAAAAAGAATAAATATTTTCATCTTATACTTGTGGTAATGTCTGAGAAGGTTCAGTCAGTTATTAGAAAACATCATCTAAAGTTCCTAATGGGACCAAATGTTAAAAAACCTCCAAAAAACTAAAAGGGCATTATTTGTTGAAAAATGTCTGATTTTTCCAACTATCTTAACTCCAACTACATGTAAAATATGTGGACTAAGCTATAAAAGCTATACATTCCCATAGACCATTAGCTGCTATGAGAGACTATTTTTCTTGCATAGCAGCCACGTAATACAAATTACTGGATTTCTATTTCACAGCTATATGGTCACTCGCCTTACCCTAAAAATCCTCATCTCGACACCTGATCAGCCATCAGAGCAAATTTCATAACTGATAAGACTTAATTTTCAAGAAGGGATAATATACTTATCCAAAATACTATCAAATAAAAATAACCAGTTACTGAGATTGAAAGCAAATCCCTGTGTCAAAAACGTAGTGCTTTAGTCCATACTAAAAAATCACTTGGTGGAGCTGAAAAGGTTTGGTACTCAGACTGATTCAGTTCTCACCTTTCCTTTAGACATTCCCTGTTTCAGATTGGAGCATTTGTGATAATCTTTGCATTTTTAGCTGTTTGGGATTCTTGAAAAGAGCTGTATCTTGTTTATTTATCTTATTTCAAAAAGAAAAAATAAAAGCACAAGTATTTTGGAAAAACTTTGGATAAACACAAGAGAGCACAAGACAGTGCCCTTTCTGTTGGACAAATAAAATTAATCCTTTCAGCAATTTTTCTGCTTTCTTTTTTTTCTTGTCAGAAACCTCTGATGTGTGAAAAGTTACCCTAAGGTATAAGAGGCAAGGATCCAAAGACTCTCCAGGTCAGTACAGCACTTTATCACAAGAAAATATCATTACTGACATTTTAAAAAGATCAGGTATGATAGTCTGATAATAGTACGTATGTATTACCTTTGTTTCAGCTTCTGTTTAAATATTACCCCCTTTAACCCAGTATGAAATGTATTTCTTACATGGAGCATGTCGATTCATGTGTACCAATACAGAATTTTACAACCTCCCATGTTCTGTCTGTAGGACTCTGTTCCTATGCATTTGCTACATGCACCTTTTTACAGGATCAGGACTGCTGTACATAATAAGCTCCTTGTCCTTTATGCATCATGAGTGATGAAAAGAGAGATGGAAGAGAAAAAAAAAAAATCAAGGACATGTTTCTTAATTGTGTTGCATGTTATTGTAACACTCTTGTTTGCACCACTGGCAGGGAGAGGGGAGGAGGGGATAAAAGTGTTAGTCTGCCATTGAAATAAAATTCTTTCCACAAAAAGAAAGTATGATTCTCTAATCACTTAAAGCAGACAGTTCTGGCAGAAATAAATAAAAGAATATAAAAACCCCTCAAAACCAAAGACCACAAGGAAATGCCATGTTAAAAACACCTGAGGGATTGCGCATGAATATTCTTATTTCTTAAACACTACCTACAGGCCCTCAAAACAGCTGGTTTGTCCTTCTCCACAGATGCTGTCATTAAAGATGGGGTTTCCCCAATTACAGCAATGTTCCAGTGTCAAAGAGAGGGCAGCTGTAGAAACCTGGCCAACACCTGAAGTGAAAGGTGGGGGTTAGAATCCCTTTGGGTATTTGAATAAATGAAGAGGACACTAGCTTGCCTGAAGACCCATGGATGTCCGTGAGATTCACCGCCTTTATACCATGAGTTCAGCAGAGCCTTGTGGATACATCTTTGGAGTTCCCACTTTGGAAATGTCCCCTTAATTGACAAATAAGATAGGATTTCATATTAGCATGTCTTCTTAATATCATCAAACTAACACTGAAGTAGGATTTCTGAACAACTTAATTAGTATTCAGAATATTTTCTGAAGTCACTTTAAATATTTCTTTCCTTCAAGCACATGGTTAAGCACTTTAATATGATTCAGTGTAATATGACTAACAGAATTCATTAACATGGTATTTAATTATTTGGCTGTGAAATCTTAGTTTCCCCATCTAATTGTAAACACCCAAAATACAGATTGCAGTGACTGCCTGAGACCGTTCTCTTAGGAGAGGCTGGAAAATGTTAGACAGGCAACAAAAGGAGGGAGGTTTTATTTTCCAAAGAAGAATGTTGCAGGAAGAGGTCATGGAGAGCTTACACAGCTTGACCAGCTTCAGAGGGACCAAGCAGAGAGACTGACAGGAGACAGGACTGAGTTGTATCTCCCTTCCACCATACTGTAACCTGTGAAAAATCAGAGAGATAGGGCAGTGGTGTAAAGCTAATATCAGCATCAGGAAGCCACTTCCAGTTGCACAGGGAGCGTAAAAGATGATGACTTGAAGTGCTACACAGAATAAAGTGCTGTAGCAGCTCCAAGGGGCTGCCACCTAAACCCAGGTCTTACAGCCAGACTGACCTACCACCTTCCTTATTTGTGTCATCTACTATATTGGTCCTTATAAATATCACTCAGTTCATGGGATCAGCACCCTGAAGCTACATATCATTTTTTTTTCTCGAGCAGTGTACTTTATCATTGTAGACCTGGGATTTCTTGTGGCTCTGTTTTCCTTTTAACCATTTACTCCTGTTCCAACACCATCAACAGTGGTTGTTTTTGACAGTCTTAGCAAGTCTGCTGCAGCTAGTCACACTCACTGTGAATAGCTTTGCATGAGTAGGATGGATTTGCATATGCTAATGTGACATCTGGCCATTGTGCAATTTCTTATTTCTGTAACCCTTGAGTAGAAGATCTTCCTAGAAGATAAGTTAGCAATAATCACCATTCAAGCTTTCAACTCAAGTCTTTTTTACTATAGGTGCCAATCTTAATCAAAAGATCTATTACACGTTAAGTCTGAAGGCAGACCAAAGAAAGCTACTTAAAATACCAGTAGGATGTTCCATGTTCATTCAGAAACAGCTTATTTGCTCTTATATAGTCAGAACTTTGAAATGAAGAATCAGAATTTAACCAAACTTGGATATTGCAAGTTTTATCTTTCCCAAGGTGAGAGTTAATTCAGACATAGAACAATATATAACACAATTATCCAACCACAAAATCTGCACTGTGGTTAGCAGTGGTATTATAAAGACAAATGTAATTTATATGACAGCTTAACAAAGGTCAAAATGTAACCAATAGGGAAATAAAATATGACTTTTTAGCTAGAGTCAATACTGATCATGTATTTTACAAATATCTTCTTTTGCCAACTACATTTAGGCCTTTCGATCCTAATTTCAGTAGGAATTTTAGACTTGGGCAAAAGAAAGAATGCTTTAAGTAACAGAACATCATTAGTTCAGACCTTTGAAGTTCAAAAAGTGTAATCTCAAGGGCAATTAAGCACTGAACAGATCTTCCTTATCCAAGCAGATTATTTCAGTTTGATTCCAGAAATTTCCATGAGAGACGTAAGATTATTTTAAAAGATACTGTCTGATCATATTTGGCCCAAAACCTTTATTTTAATAAAAATAAGCTTTAAAAAATCCTAAAATCACCGACATATTCCTGATGGTTTTTCATTAACAGAGCAATTCTTTTCTGAACAAATAAGCAGTCTTCTGAATTGCTTGTATCCCAAAGCAGGTGTGCCTACAGCAGTAGCTATTATAATGGTAAGTAAGTGAAAAGAATAACTGTGGTTAAAACCAATCTCATTTTTTGTTATCTTCTGGGAGAGAAAGTCACTTAACAATAAGTTTTGATGAGATTCGGATCACCTGTACAGAAAGTCCTGATTTACCAGGAGTTAGGAACATAATTCTCAATTTGAGCCACAATCTCTCAAATGAAAACCAGACCAGGAGTTGACTGCAAACAATTTGTACTTCCATTCTGGACCAAAAGTAGTCACACTATCTGTCCTTAAAATCCCACATGTAGACAGAAACAACCTGATTGGAGATATAGGCACCTACTCCTGTAAGCGACAGCAGGAGTTAGCCTTTCCAACAACAAACATCCGGATGCTTGTTGTCACCCAGCTCTAGGTGTGGAACTGATAATGGGTGTAGGAACAGAAGTGCTACACTTCTAGACAGGATTTACCAACACTTTCTGTCAAGCAGAGCATCGAACTTAGATATGAGGACACCTCTTCAGAAGAAGGAGAGCTACATTCTACAGTGTTTGTGGTATAATGGACCTTGAGATCACATCCTGTGTCATGGAGCAGTTCTAGCAATCTTAGTTTGAGGTATTTCAAGTAAAATTTTTGTAGGTACTTTCTACTGAATTAGTGCTATTGTACATGCAGAGAGGAGCAGTCATGAGTTTGAAGGACAACTCTAGGACAGCAATTAAGGCATCCAGCTGGGTAGGGCAGACTTGGCATGCTTGATCTCCTGCTTTGGTCTGTCCTATGTATTTCAAATGGGACAATTACTGTTTCATAGAACTAGAATCATAGAACGATCTGGGTTGGAAGGGACCTTGAAAGATCATCTGGTCCAACATTTTGTGGGAAAGCGACCTTAGATGAGATCATTCAGCACGCTGTCCACTCGCATCTTGATGATGAGGACTCTGCCATGTCCCTGGAGAGGTTGTTCTGGTGACTGATTTTTCTCACCATATGAATTTTATTTCTTATATTGAGATGGAACCTCCCCGGTGCAACTTGTACCCGTTGCCCCTTGCCTTTGCCATGTGGCTCTTTGTGAAGAGAGAGCCTCTAATCTCTTTATAGCCACACTTTAAGTACTGGAATTCTGTGTCTTCTCCAGAGTGAAAAGACCTAACCCCTACAGTGGGATGATCACGTCTCTATCTCTGCTAGCAATGCCCCTGTGGATGCATCTCGGGATCCGATCTGCCTTCCTTGCTGCAGCAGTGCACTGCTGGCTCGGGTTCAGCTGCTTGTCCACCAGGACCCCCAGGTCCCTCTCAGCAAGGCTGCTCCCAGCCACACAGATCCCAGCCTGGACTGCGCTCTTTGGTTAGTCTGGCCCAGGTGCAGAAATAAAAATAATTTTGACAGAAATAATTGAAAAAGTCATTTTTATATATGGATTTTTGAAAATAATATTTTTTTCAAAATAAAGACATTTCTTTCCAATAAAGACATTTTGGTTATTAATGACAAGAAGACTGAAACTGGCTTTGATTTTAAAAAGTCAGTTGTGTTTGTTTAAAAGATAGGTCACACTTGTGAGAACAAAATGTCTTTTTCTTAAAAGAAAAATTTTGACAAAATAGTGAAGGAGCAATTTCAAGAATTTTTAAAGGCAACGTAATTTTTAGATTTGCCAGTTTGGACTCATATGTTCCCATTATCTTTGATTGTTACCCCAACTCAAGGAACGAACATGGGAAGAGGGGGAGGGAGCACCCAGGAAGAGGGAAGATGGAATGGCTGAAATCGTTAGTAATTTCTGAAAATATAGAAACAGTTTTCCATTAAATTGTGTCCAATTATTGTAGTCCAGTTACAGAGCAATAATTAGGGTGGATCCATAGAGAAGCTTCTAAACCTTTTCAGATGTAATTCTCTGTGGATCTAAATACAACATATCTTTGCATTATGCATATTTCTTTTGATACATATAATATTGTTAGCCAAAAGTATACTAAAAATTTAATCTGTGGTGTGTAAAAGACAAATAAAACATTTAAATATATTTCCAAAATAAAGTAAATCTACAGTACAAATTATGCACTTATCAATTGTAATACATTATGTTTTCTGTCTCATTTCAGAAGGTATTATGGTAATAATTTTGGATTTTAGCCAAGTGCTCAGCAGAGGATTTTAAATGTCCTCTGAATAGACATATTTAATAGCTTTTAACCATACAGAGCACTGCTCTTATCAGTGAGTAGCAGGAAAATGATTAATACACTTTGGGTAAACTTACACTTGGTCTTCTTTAGGTAGAGAAAGAGGTATCACTGAGGGCTGAAATCTCTAATTATATAAGAGGATATAAAAGACAGCAACTCACAGACATCAGATGCATATTCTGTAGGTCTACACAACAGATGGTGGTGTCTGGCAGTGTCTTTTCTTTTAAACAGAAAAATATTGTTATAAAAATATTCAGAATACATTTTTAGTTACTTAACCAAATGTGTGGATGAATTAGTGGGAAATGAAAGTCATGATGTGGTGCATGCAGGAGCAAAAATTTTCTATGAAAGCTCGTTATTTAGGATTCTTCCGCTCTTATGCAGCTTTCAGCTTTAAGACATACTGGTGTGTTCACGTCCTTGGTACTATCTATTTAAATACATCCTGAACCCATACCTTTTTGATACATTTAATTTGTACTGTAGTGTATTGGGATATCCTGAATACCATGTTTTTACCCCTTCCCAATCCATTACTGCTAAAAAGAATCACTATTATCAGCCACAAAGGGAATTCTCTCTTGCAACCAAAGTTCTCTGAAGGGAGAATCCTCTGCAGACCTACACTTTGAGTGACAAGTTCTTACGCATGTCTCATTATGAGTGGGTTAAATTAACATATATTCTGCCAAGCTGAAGAAAATAGCTGTGGCTAATAACTGAACATGCAGGAAATAGTCTGTAAATCTGACTATGATGAATTTCATCAAGGTGATCCAATACTTCTGGGGGTCAGGTGAAAATATTACAATTATGTTCAAATCTAAGTAAATCCAACGCATCTGGACTGCTTTTCTGTTGGAACAGGTATTTCAACTCTTCTCCAAAGAGATCAGCTCTTTCCCCTGCACTGCCAAAGCACAGCATTAAGTGAGTTAGAGTGAAAGTGGTCGCACTGGCTCCTGAGCCACAAATACAGAGCTCTGTACATAGATACCCAAAACCTGCAGGCAGACTTAATTGAATGAACATTTCCTGCTGAAAGGCCTTTCTTGGTACACAATTTCTGTCTTTTCATAAAATTGGATGTGACTACCTAATCACCTTCCTAAACAATAGCTATAGGAAGAGGGCACTCATACCTTCAGAAGGACATTATAGGAGGAGAAGTGAAAATAAAAGATTTTCTGTAGTCTTTTTAACATTTTGTACACATGCTCCCACACTACACAACACCAATATTTAAACTTGACCATTTAGGAGCAGTATCTTGCATTGTAAGCATTTGTGAGATCTTCTGGAAGAAAGATGCTGGGCAGAATGATGTTAGCCTACTCAGTTCTTAATTTTACTAGAATATCTTGCTGTGGACAATTAAAATTCAGTTAAAATAACAGTTGAGACAGAATCACCAGTTCCCAACAGGCAACAACATAATCAAATAAATAATTCCTAAATCTGGGCACAGCATTTTGAGAACACTGGCTCTCTGTGATGCCTCTAGTCAGACAGTCTCATCCCGAAAAGAACCTTCCCTCTATCAAGATGGGAAGAGATGTCAATATGTTAGTGTCTTTATTTCAAAACCACAAAATTGCAAGCCAAAATGAAAACACAAGAGAATAATGATTCTGAAATTATGTCACTGAATCTTGAAAAATGTTTGTTACAGATGTTAGAAATCACCCACTAGAAAAAAAAAAAAAAATCTATTGATTTCAGCAGTATTTAGTGATTTCTATTAAAGACTCAGTGTTATTTGTAAAATCTATAAATATATTCTATAGCAGCATCCATCTAGTGACTTTTACATGAATTGCAAAAAAAATTACCAAAACAAATGAGATCAAACTAGTAACAAACCCTACCAGCAAACCTCAGTGCAAAAAGAGATACAGCAAATCACCATAATCAAACCTCCTCTTTGTTTCCTCTGTAGAAACCCCATTACCATGCACCCTAAAAGAGAGCCATACACCCCATCGCTTCAGATCAAACACTGGGAACAGTTTCCAGATGTGGCCCCACATCAGGAATGCCCTGCCACACAGCTCTTCTTCCTTTAAACGATAGGGCCTCTGGTGTAAGCATGGCTCCCGAGAACAGCTCTTGTAAAGTTAGAGATGCTCTCTGAGGCAGAAAGGTCTTGAGCTATTTGGGTATCCATAAATTGGTACCAACAGGCATTCTGGGTGGAAAAAAGCCCGTATAGAGCTATGTCATTGAGGAAATGCCAGTTCATAAGTACGCTCTGCTGAAACAAATAAAATACAAACAAAACTTAGTGCTAGCACTTTTTCCATATTTTTTATAGTTTTTCCATTTTTTTCTTTGTGAACAAGCTATATAGGGACTTTCTTATTAGCTTTTTTAATCAGTGCTCGCAAAAATAAATTAATTTACGGCATAGAAGATAGAGTTTGTAACCTCTATAAAAACAGTACGCATTCCCTGTACTGAAGTGTGACAAGCGGCCTGTAGTTTCTAGCTATTCTTTGTATTTTTCACCAACACAGTAGAACCAAAGGAACTAAGAGTTCTATAAAAACAGTTTACCCAGTTTGTAATTCACAAGCCTTAGATCAGAGTTAGTTCAAGCTAAACACATTAACGTTCCTAAAAATGGAGCTTTCCTCCTAACGCACTTGATCAATGTGCAGAGCTTTGATCAGAGAACAACTTAAAGGTACCTTCATATTTCATACCTGTTACTTTTATATCCAAGGAATGGGTACTGCCACTTCAGAATGAAACCATGAAAGCCTTTGCAACACTTTCATTAAAAAAAAAAGAAAGAGTTCAAAAGAGGAAAAAACAATACTTTTGCATCTCATACTCGACAACAAAGGTGGTATATAATAGTTCAATATCTCTTTCAGGTCAGAGGTGTATTAAGAAAAACATCAAGGATGATTCTGTCTAGATTTATAAGTAAGCTAAATGACACATACTGCACTTTAATCTTCTTTTGATGCATACAGTTGACAGGAGCTACAAAGGTACAATATAAAGCTTTTGAGTATTTCCCCATATATTTTGTACAAGATGGAGGAGCACATCTTCTTCCATAAAATATAAATACTTATATTTGTGCATTATGTATGTGAGGTTATACAAATGAATAAGTTCCCTAAAAGGTATCAGAGCTGAAACACAGAGGATGTACAGCTTGTGGGAAGAAAATCAATTAGCCTGATACACTAACAATACCAGAAATAAATCCTTTCTCACTGAGGCTGATTCTAACTTAACTCTCATATGGCCTGATGTAACCCCATAAATTTAATTAAATGCTCTGAAATGATGTTGTTTAAACAAACATCATATTCTGATATATTCTGGTTTATATTAATTCATTTTTTATATTGGCTGGTTTATTTACCTTGCTGCATTCTGGTATTTCAAGCTGCTTAGAAAGCTACACAGACTCTAGTAAACAAGAAAGAAATTCATAAATTACATTCATTTACCCAGAGTTGGACTTACCACAATGTCTTTATATAGCAACAAATAAAACATCCTATATTTTTCTCAGAAATTATTTTTCATGATTTCACAGAAATGTCCCACGCCTGTTTTTTTTGAATGGTAGCAAGTCATAACAGTCTTCTTCAAAGTAAAAATGTTTTCTTTTTTTTTCCTGGTATTCTTTATCCAAGAAATTACAGGACTGACTTGACTTGTGGGAGCTTAGTTATGAGCACATAGAATTGCAGTGAAGTCACTATAAACCAAATCACATCATCTTATCGAAAGGAATTAATTCTAGGATGAGGTTGATATGTCTGTAATGCCTCATGCTGTACAAGTACATAAAAATGAACTTCAGCAAGATCAACTGTATCTGTCTTTTGATTAGATCAATTCCATAAAAAACTACTCTGAAACTTTCCACAGAAAAAGATGTACATATTCAGCTTCACGATCTGGGTCCATGCATCTCAGAATAGAAATAATAATCAGATGGTGAATTTATTTAGTGCTTTGAGAGGCAAAGGCTCAGAGAAAAAATGGGAATTGTTGAGTTCGGGAGAAAGTCACCACTGACCCTTCATAAGGTTGTCACAGCATAAGGCTTTTGTGAGTGTAGTGAGGAAGGCAAAAAATGCTGGAGGATCTCTTGGGAAAAAAAAAAGAAAAGAAAAATAATGTCCAGGGACAACTTGGCAGCAGACATTTACAGGTAGTTAACCGTAGGTAAATCATGATTTTCATAAAAATCACACAATGGATTTTTTTCTCAATTTTGGGTGTATTTTCTTAAGAAAAAGAAAACATTGCATGTGTATGAAGAACTGATTTTACCATAATTAGAGTTACGTTAGTGGAATGGGTGTGTATGTCTGTGGTATTTCAGTAGAATCTGTTTTATTTAATGAAAAAGTTATATTCTTCAGAAGGAATGGTAAGTTTTCCAAAAGGAAAGTTGTTGGAGTTTTGTCGGTTTAGGTCTTTTTTAAATGTTCATGTTTTGTTTTATATTTGAAGTGAAAAGGCTATCTTGTCATGTGTTTTTATGGCTAGCAAGATAAAAATCATTCTGACATTACTGTGTCAACTCTAGAACAAGAATGAAAAATGTACAAAACTGAAATGCATTTGAATCTCCATATACAAATAATTTTAAGTACAAGATACATAAAAATGAAAATATTTAGATCTTCACAACTTCCAATAAGCCTCTAGTTAACTTAAAATTTGGGCTAGAAGGAACCTCAAGAAGTCATCTAGTCACCCCTCTGTACTTCATGGTTTGAAACATGCACGCTACACACTTATTTAAATAATAACAATTGCTTAGCAAGCCAAATATATTTTACCAAATGAGGCAGAATGTCAAACTTTCAGCCACGATTAACAATTATTTTATATTTCAGCCAAAAATAATGCAACAGCAAGAAGATTGAAAGTGTATACTATGACACCTTCTAAAGCCTCAGGTCCACTACAATTTGTATGAACAGTGGTCTTTTAAAAACATTACAAAACTGAATTTCAGGAGGACTGCTACACTAATACTCCAAACATATTTCTCAGCTTTTCACAGTTTCATGCTCTAACTATTGTTCCTCTTTTCTGGTATTCCTTCAGGAATTCTTGCTTTATAAAATGCTATCGTGAAGGGTTGAAGGATTTTTTTTTCCTCCCACTTGTATACTGTCAAGGGATGCTTTTTGAAGACCTCACTTTCACCATCAAGAGCTGGGGAGGCAGACCTGATGGCCTTGTGGGATTTAATTAGAGTTCACCAAGTTAGAATCTCCAAGCTCTCAAAGCCCTAATTTAAATATAAGTTCACTCACTCTTCAACTGTTCCTTAGGTCCTTATTAAAATTTCAAGTTATTAAAAAGAATGTTCGAAGGGGTTTTTTTTTGCAATAGATATAAACTAAACTAGAAATGTGCCTCACTCAAACAGCCCTCCTGTGTTAAAACCCTTGCCAATTGCTTGTGACAAAACTACCTCAAAAAGAACAGAATCTGTGGAAACGCTTTTACACAATTTGGTGTCCAACCAGAGGGAGATGGAGAGACATTTGTGTGTCTGGGGCAAAGCTGGGGCTGGATCACATGCACATTTCCAAGGCACTGTTTCTTTGGGTCGCTGACCTAATGTAGTCTTGCGGTAATAACAAGGACTCTTGCTTGGTGTGATTGGTGTAATATTTCCTCCATTAAGATGTCATTCAAAAGGTTTGCTTTACACTGATGACACATCAGATCCGTTTACAATAAACTTGCTTGCCAATCAAAGCTTTACAAGATGTGGCTACGTGGAAAGAGCTATATATGACAAAGCTTATGAGTGACAAAGTAGCTACACAGCAATTTAAAAGAATACAAAACACACTGCATATTTTTTTAAATGAAACGCTGGCAGCAGCATTCACACCCCAAAACCCAGTGACTCAGCAGAAAAGACAGGTTAAAAAAATGGCAGGGACCAAAGTGAGAAGAGGTTGAACTCCAGCCACACTGATGCTGGGGAAATTAAACAGAAATGATAAGTCATAGTAGAGGGACAGAAAAATTGACTGGTTGCAGATATCATTCATGGGGAGACTGAAGGGACAGCATTTCTTAGCATTATCTCTGTTTTATCCTGCTTGTGATTTGAAATGGTTGCAGTGATTCCTAAAATAATAACTAGGGTCACAAAGCTTCCTCCTCTGTTTTATGGTTTCGGCATACTTATTAGAGTGCTTGAGATTAGGTGTGTATGGCTCACAGTAATGCCAGCAAGATGCAATAGATGGAGCACTTTCTTCTTGATCATGACCACCTCCCTTTTACCTGATTTACTTTGATCCTGCAATTGTCATATTGACTGTCTCATTGCTCATGTATACATATATCAACTTTTAAGTAGCTAGATTTGGGATTAAATGGCATCTGAAAATTACCTGGAAGAGGATTAAATAGTCCAAAGTGATTTGTAAATTCTTCTAGTACACTTTCTATCAATTCTGCATTTAAAAGAAAAAATACAACCCCAAATCTAAAGTTTATATGATGGGTGGATTAATCATGTATTCCCAGAAATATATGTGAATGCTAAATACCAAATGTAAAGGAGAAAATTATCCTTCCTGAGCTTTCATTGATTTCAGTTTAGATATAATTGAGGGTACTCTGAAATGTCCACGTATCATTTAATTTTGCTCTTATTAGAAATGAACCCAAGCAGTACAGCTTATATTTGGTTAGAAGTTTGAACTTCCCTACTTCCAAGAACTTTTGAGAAGCTGTCAGAATAAGAGGGAGCAGCAAAGATTCATGTTTGGTTTGACTTCCAAACTACATGCAAAAAGCAGATAACATAAATTAAATGCAATCATATATTTATTCTCAGTTGCAGGTAACCACTTGCACAAGTTTCACAGAAAGATGTGCATTTCTCTAATTCTAGTCACAAGAGAATTTTCAGACCCTTTGCCCACAAACCCAAGTTACTCGGAGCCATGCTTGATTCTGCTGATGATTTAAATGGAATAACACCGAGGACTGATTTGGTTGGTTGGTGAAATTTCAATGTTGACCTAGACACCTATGGCAATGATACAGTCATTGCTGAAAATGAGGCGCCAAGTTCAAATCTAGTGAAGATCAGTCTCTCTGTCCAAAACAAAGTTCTCTAAAGTATGCATATCCCACAGCTACAGCAACAAAAATAATTTCTTTCAGCATCTGGACCAGATTGAAATAATCCTTATGATCTTTGGTCAGGAAAAAGGTGAGTAAAGGACACAGAGCAACTCTAAGGCAAGTCATGTTTCCTGTAGAAGTTCTGTGCTGGTAGTGATCACTGGGCAGGCTCCAGTAGGGCAATATCTGTTAAGTCATCACTTATTTTGAAATATAAGTGATGAAAGTTTCACTTTATTTTGAAATATAAGAGGTGGTAGACAAATCCTTGTAACGTCAGCAAAGATATGGTAACCAAACCCACACCTGTTCACAGCTCTGCCAAACAGAAACATATACATATAAAAATACGTGTATAAAAATCTTGGGGTACGCATTTTAAATTAAAAATGTCTTATTACCCAATGTAGTGTGTTCTATGTAATGAATAAGATAATTACATTTCAAACCAATTCAGTTCTGGCCATGACACCACATGAAACGTATGCCATTTTCTCAAGCGTTAGAGGTGCTTGAGAGATCTAAACTGAGACACAGATAATATTTTTAACTGTCAACCATTCACATATCTCTGGAGGGACTCAAGTGGGCAGTCTCAGATTCAAGTTGCAATTAGAAAGCAAGTTAAAAACTATCCAAATTTATCAATTAAATGCTCCTATAACTGTGTTTTCAAAAGATTTTCAAGCAAATACAGATTAAGAGGTTAAAAAATTGGGAAGTGCTTCCTGAGAAAAGCAAGATAAATTATGAAGCTATACAAACAAAAAAAAAACCACTGGACATAGATGAATTTCAGATTTCTGCATGGGGATTTAGTTAAATAATTGATATTAAGAATGGATACTACAAGTCTAAGTTTTGACATAATTCTCTTAAAAAAAAAAAAAAAGAAAAAGTCTTGCTAACAGAAGATAAGTAAGCTACATTAACAATGAAAAAAAATCAGTAGTGGGCTGATATAATAAATTTTTAGCAGGAGAGCTTCTTCCATACAACTATGAGGAAAAAAAAAAAGAGTTTGTGTTTCTGACAACGATACAAATGATCACTGAGAATTAAAAAGGCGGGCAAAACCATGGTCATTTTTCCCATATTTTTGTATTTGTAACATTTCTCATTTTTTCATATCATTACCAATATTTTACTAAGTTACTGGCTAAGAAATAAATGCTTCTTCAGAACTGAGGAGATGTCTTACCACCTTCCATGGGAGCATGTAGTGATTGCATCACAACATTTGTCAGATACTTAGTTTCAGGTTTAGAACAATACCTCTAAAAATTGGTAAATAGAGTTTGCTTTTGACAATGTTAACAAAAGATAAGACATATTAGAAGTATCATGTTTAACTAAAAAATATATGTGCACATATGCTTAATCTATAGGTGCATCTACATAGTGTGCTTCATATACTCTTAAAAAATTATTATTGGTTTTGACTAGAAATTGCTTCAAAAAACATCAGAACATGAATAAATTCTTTATTTTTTTATCAAATTCTTTCAATATAGAGAAAATATTTCTCAGTTTTACATAGATCCCCTTTAGAGGAGGAAGAGGTGAATTAAACCTAAGAGTACTGGATTCAATACAGTCAATTCTTCCTACAGAAGAAATGTTTCTCCTATGCCATACGAAGAGATTCAGAGTAAGTACACAAAAGATTAAGATTTAAAATGGAATTTAGATCCTTAAGTCCAAAAAAAACCCCACCACCAAATCACCTTGAGCTGCTTCATCTGAACACTGACTGCATTTTATGAACTTTCTGAATATTTCTTGCAGGATAAATTCAGGTTCTCAAATGCAGGTGGCTACTCTAAGGTATCCTGGATGTAGGCACCATCTGGCAGATAAAAGTCAGGATTTTTGAAAAACCCACTCAGTTCTGGAGTAGGTGAAGATTCCCCAGGTGAAATGTCCTGCTCCAAGTGCTAAGAGGCAGCAAGGGACATGGGGAAAGAAAGGAATTAACTTTGGTGAAGACAAGAGAGTAGGTACTGGTCTCTAGGTTTTTATTCTTAGAGGTCAAGACCAAGAGACTTCAGAAACGATCAACATTCACTTTAAATTTGAAGAAAATAATTGTTTATGATGTGTCCTATTTGTAGTTTTGCTCGTCTCAAGAGTTACAACGGATATAGAAATTTCCAATGTCGCACATATTGTGGATGTTTTTTCTGCATGCAGTATAGTCCTCCTGTTAATTTTAAAATAAAATTCCTGCTATTTATGGTGGTTTACTGTTCAGTAGTATTTTCTTAATGCTAGAAATTAGAGTGAATATTATAGCAAGTAAATAAATTTAGCTTAGATGAGTATACATATTTTTATAGAAACAATGAAGGAAATACTCCTCATTTCTGCTTGAAGAGACATCTCCTTTGGGTATGCCATCTTCCTCACTTAACCCCTTTATTTCTTTCTAGACTGATGGCAGCATCTCTTCAGCAGCTTATTTTTATTAAATCCATATTGTTTAACTTCCAAAAATAATTTCAACAAATTAAAGGAAAGAACATATAATTTCCCTGTAATACTGGTTAAGTGTTAAACTTGTATTCTTTATGACTTTTGGAAGTTTTAAACAGTTTGTGATGTTCCAGTGAAATCCAGCCAGACATCCATTAAACTCACCTAAAAAGAAATTTTTATTTTTTTTCTTGGTATTACAGAGGCAGGAAAAAGCTCTTAGGTCTGAAGTGAAAATATAAGAATGAGTCATGATGAAGCAGGCAATGTACAAAAGAGAAAACAAAAAGTTCTTCTGTCATCAAAAAATCTTTTTTTTGAGTGTTAGAAAAAAGAAAGTAACAAAATTCTTTGTATTAATATCTTCATGCCAAGACAGCTATTACCTCATTCCTCCACATCTACAGTGATCTCATAGCTTCTTTAAATCTATCCTGTCTACACAGGGTCACCAATTAAGAAAGATATGAGGTAAAATCAAAGAGCAGTTCTCCTGAAGGCAATAGGATGTAAAAAGTAGAATGAAATATGAATATTATTAATTTATTTAATAGTCTGTATCTCAACTAAAAGAAGACTTTTGACACAAGTGCTTTTATAGAAATGCTCTGAAGAGAAAGAAACAAAATTAGTACACTAAAAATTATCTTGCTTTGTGGCGAGGTCATTTTTGTCGTTTGCAGGTTTTATCATTAGCTCCATACACAATTATGCATAAAATCTACTATTTCTGTGAAAATGCTGAGGATCCACAGAATTCTTGTTACTTTCATTACTTATTTCTTTGAGTTTATATCCCTCTCCCAAGCAGATTAGTAAGTGAAGTCCATGATGCACAGATTTCTGAAGCGTGCTGAGTATGCCTTGACCAACTGCTGGAGTGTGAGCAAAGTGTTGTGAAAGGTGGGTCTGTTCCCTGCAACACCTCAAACTTCAAGACAAATGGGGCTCCCTGTGACCATTGTAGAGTGAGTGAATCAATGGAAATTCAGTCAAGAAGACTACGATAAGATAAGCCGAGGTTGCTTTGTCATGTGCAGTGCTCACTGCCTTACACGGCATAATTCCTTTGCAGCTGTATGCAAATTACTAAACTGCAATGTCCATTTTCTTTAAATGAGGATATACCAGTATCAGCATGAAGTAGGAAATGGTTTTCCACTCCTGAGAAAACCTGTGACATTTCAAAAATGTGCCCCGACAGAATGGCAGCAATTATTTTTGTTTTTTGTTTGTTTTTTTTTTTTTTTTTTTCCCTGAGGAACAGATATCCTGTTTTTTCTCACAGTGCAGGGGTTCCTTTATAACATGCATGAAAAGGAACAGGGGTAAGTGGAAAGTTTAAAAGAAACTCCTAGAAGTTCATTCCAAAAGAACTTTGAGAAAGTCAGTGATATCCAACAATTTTCCTATTAAATGTTTTATTTTAATAGTTCCTGATGGAAACATGCCTTGTTGGAATTCCCCCAAGTGGCTATCACTGAGGAAGGATACTGCAGATAATGCCTGGAGGGGAGGGATAATTGTAAAATGTATGGAAAGAACAACCCTACCAGGATGTACAAGAAGATTAGGGCTTGTGGGAGTGAGCATGGGCAGTTTACCATATATAGTGGTCCTGTTTTATTCCCCATATCAAAGTCAGTCCTCTATCTTATGAGTAGCAGAGCTCCAATGTTCCATAAGAACAGCCATCCTGAATCAGATAAAGGATTGACCATTATTTTGTGCCTGACAGTTCCCAAATAGCATCCCTAAAGAGTAGTCCAAAAATAGAGTAAACCCTCAAACACTGCCCCAATCTTCAACAGTTTGTGGATCAGGAACTTCACAAGTCAGTGATGGTACTTTTTCATAGATTTTTTTTTTTTTCCTTTTATATAAATTTTAAAAGTATACGAAATTTGTCTGACATAGCTTCGCAAATACTGTTACTGTGTCACTGTGTCTATCACGCTTTCTACCATTGCACTGCTGTTCCATCTGCAATCGTTTCCAAATCTTTCACATGCAAAAAGTGAAAAAAATGAGATATCTGCCTCTAGCTAGGATCATTTGTCCTTCCCAATAGTCCAGGGGGTGTTTGGTAAAATCCTCCTGCAATACCACAGCACTGGATGGTCATCAACACCATCATACTGCCAGCAGTCTCGTTGCTATACAAAATCAATCCTCCTCTGTGTCACACACACATCTGTGATAGTACATTATTTCTAGAAGAGTTTCCCAAAATACATTTTTGCATGTATCAACAAGCAAACTGTTTTTGTGTAGTTAGGAACAGGTCATATGTAGATGAGTGGGAGACATGCCCCATTTTTAAAGGAAATTCCACCATTTTTCTGCTTGCCAAAGGAGAAAGAGCAGGAGGAAGTCTTTCAGTGATTTGTCATGTAACATTTATAATGTTTTTAGCAGTATTTTTTCTTTAACGCCTATGAACTTTCTCCTCCTTTGACAGGCAAATGGTTGGGATTAGTGAAAGGGATATTGCTAAAGTAAACAGCAAAGCATATAAAAATTGAAATATTATTCTGGTCCTGGCAGCTGTCACTGTCCAGAGCTTTTCTCCAGATTATCTACGTTAAACCTTTCTCAGTTTCATTATATTTCTCCTACTCAATCGCCTCTGTATGGTCAATTAAATGCTCCCTATTCTTAGTGATTACTCCCTTCAAATATTCACAGATAGTTATTATGAACCCTGCAGTTGTCTTTAGCCAAGGCATAAATATATATTCAGTGTTCTACATTTTTTTATATTATAATTCCTTCAATCTTTTAATCATGTTTAGGACTCTTCTCTGAACTACTAATTTTCCGTTATCTTTGGTGATGAAGTGTTTACGAACTCATGGTAATATCCATGTGAGCTATCATCACAGTTATATTGAGGGGAAATGTAACTACTCTGCCCTATGATGTTACCCCTTCAAATACACCACCAAGGATCACATTGTTTTCTCAACCATGTTGCATGTAAGCACCTACCAAAACTGCTGCTTAAAGAGTGCAGGTGTTGACATCACAGGTCTTTGTCTGTTACAATCTATTTATTATTCTTCATACGATATTCCAAATTGATCCCCACCTATGGTGTAATGAAGTGTGTTCCAAGAGGATGAGCCTGAAGCTTAACCACTTGATTCTGCTTGCAGAAACCATTGTGCCTTGTTACTGTTGTGCCATGTGAGCTCGAAACAGGGCCATGTACTTCTGGGCATTTCAGGGTATTTCCATTTTCCTTTGTGATAAATATTGACTATTGTTCAAAACATAGTCCCTCAATGTCTGATTATTTGTTTAGATTTCTTATTACAGCTCTTCTTCTGCAATAACTGTTAATGTGATTTGGATAGTAACTAAGTAATATCGCATTAAAAACTGAAAACCACATTCCAACTTCAGTTGGTTGGAAGGAAAGTGGCGTTTTGATTAAAATTTCCCTAAAAATTATTTCAAAACATCTGTTGCTCTCTAATTTTGTTTTCTTTTTTTCAAAGTAGAATTATTTCAGTTTGTGGTGTTGCAATCACGTCTTTTCCTATTGACAAAGAAAAAAAAAAAACTAGTTAATTGAATAGAAATGTTTATAGGGAAAAGTTACTTCCCAGCTCTAACTCAGACTATGTTAAGAAAAATTAAAATTATTCCATGGGAGGATATGAACTCAAAACAGAAATGTAAAATACTTAAAACCATGGCACATGCCTGCACTGCAGTAACACAAGTGATTATATTGGTATAGATAACAACCTTAACTCTGGCTTAGTTAGGTACCAAAACCATCATACTTGTCCTATTTTAGTGCATACTAATTTCAAACTGCTGAAAAGGGTGCGTTCCCTGTGACTACAACATGGGTATGACTAACTGAGGTCAAATCCTTTGAAAAGGATTTGCTCTTGCATGATTTTTGGACCATCAGAGTAGAATGAAGAATTTTTTACATGTAATAGTCGAGTCAATGTGGACCAAACTTGATTAATTTGCTGTTGGGTCTTCGTTTTCCAAACGTTGCCTACAATGGTTAAAATACAGTTGTCAGGTTTGTGCCCATCACCATCTCTGGACAGGGAGAGATTCCAAAGTTGCATATCTCTCTTTCAATGCAACCAAGCAAAGGAAATATCAGGTCAGGGAAGTTCATAATTTTTCTTGTCTTTTTTTTTTATTCCTTCTCTCCAAGTCTAGAAAACTAAATTTAATCACTAAAAAACCTGGCATCTTTTGCCAGTAGGAATATTTTCATACACTCTAATGGATTATTTTTGCTCTGCTTGGCAGGGGACCTTTTCTTCCATATGCAACAACATTGTACATTGAAAGTTATATTAGATGAGTGGAGATTAGCTACCCATTTTACATTTCTACAGTTCACCCTTTGAAATCCACAGTCTTTGTTCTTTACATAATATTCCTGTGCTGCTGACCTTCCAAATGTTTCTTTAATTTCTGTTCCCTGCTGCACTGCAGGAGTTTTATGAGGGTGAACATAGAATTAGTAGTCCATTTCCATTAGTAATAAATCTGCTTTTGCCCTTGCAGGGGAACCTTTGCTTCAGTGTCTGTACTTTTGCAAAAATAATGAATTCATGCAGGAGGTTACCCGGATAACAGCAGACCAGGGTTTAAAGTCTAACCTAGTACACCACTGCCTCGGGGCAAAATTCTGAGCCCATTTAAGCAGGAGAGATGGGCCACAAACATGAAAACGCTCCCAGCAGCCCCCATGGCTGCTCCAGTCACCAGATGACATGTAGAGGCTAATGATTCTTTAATTTAACTGTGCTGTGAGTACTCTGTTTTAAAGAGAACAAAAAGGCCCTTTAATCAGGATTTTCTCTCTCTTGATTAGTTTCACCCATTTAACTGACTCGTGCTTGAGCTACATGTGTTCTGAGAAGTTAGTGCATTCATGACCACCTTCAGAAGCAGATTATATTGCTTTATTTATAATTTTTATATATGTTATCTTTATAATTTATTTCTTTATTTATCTTTTTTAGATATTTTTGACTATCATTTGCTATTGATTTCTGCTATAATTTCAACAGTGCTCGAGAAAATGCTACATCTATTGTAAAGTTTATATTCAGATTACAGTGTCAACGTTTAAAGTAATTTCTCCTCTTGTTTTTAAATGAAAATAAAATGAAATATTTAGCTTGAGTTTCCAAGATAACACGAAAAGTTTATCTATACATTTTGCTACATATTCTTCACAAGGCACAGAAAGTACAAGATGAGGCTTAAATATATAATTACCATACCCAGAAGTATAATAAAACTGGTTAAATGGCAAATAAGAACAGCATGTACATTTATTTGATGATATCTTTTTGAAATTTGGGTACATTTTTAATTGATGTGACAAGCTACAAAAATGGTTATTCAATCGAAAAAAAAAAGATCAGAAAAATGCTTTTGTGTAAGAATGATGTCTACATTATATTAAAAGAACTAAAAATATATATATATCCTACAGCTAAAATGCAACATTATTTGTTATATATTTAAATATATATTGAATATGTATTAAAAAACTAAATGATTACCCACTTATTCGTAAGAAAAACTCTTTCTGTATATGTGTTGGTCTAAGCTTGAATATTAGGCTACTGAATAAATGTAGAAAAGGAAGGATAGCTGATAACTTGCTCCACTGCACAGCTCACAAGAGTGATAGAATAACATCAGAACAACTTTCTTAGGCAAAAGTTTGTCTTATTAGTCACTTCCCATTTCAATACAACAGTAAACGGTGTGACCTGCTTCGAGGAGCAACTGCTATGAATAGATTAGCTTTTCATCTGAATTTGGCTGCTTAAAAGTTAATATGAAGAAGCTTTCAATACTGATCTGCTTATGAGTGGAACAATGAGGATTACAGGGTGTTAGGGAGGTTGGATGTACCCTAAGGGTATAATCTCTGGTGAGGTCAAGGCTGGATGGCTTGGGGAGACAGAGACACGTAAGCACTGTAAAGATCCATTTTCCCAGTTCAATAAAACAAGCCAGAACATGGTTTGATGGCTCACTCTTTACCAGGTGAAGTACATGAAAAAAAGGTTATACTTTCTCCTCCTGCATTTAAATAGAAAAATAAGTAGAAAGATAACTCCCATTCTTTTTGTATTTAATCAGGTCTATAACCTGTTAAGTGTGGACAAATATAAGTGACAGATAATGAAATTTATGTAAATATATCTCCATATGTGTTCTCATCTGACTCTCCAAGCCACTAGCGTCTGGACTTTCTGGAAGTTGTGGAAACACAGGGAAAAAGGGGAAATTTTGAGCAAGTGTAATAAAAATTAATATATCCCGTTTTTGGTGTATAAAACAAATGATCCACACACTCTGATTTACTAAATAAGGCTCCCAGATTTTCACCCAGACCTGTGTTCTGTCCTGCCATAAAATGTGATTAGCCGTAGCCTAGACATAGTTTGTTTTCTGGGGGAAAGAGAGAGCATCACAGAATCAGCATTTCAGCAGCATCCAACTGCCAGAAATGCTCCCCTGTACAGAATGCTCGCAGCTGCTTTGAACACTAATCTCTATGCCCATCGAAATCTGAACTTCCTACTTATTGTGGCTTAGCAAAATTACATAGTCAGGAATATTAAAGTTTCACAGCATAGAAGTGTCAAAAAATCAGAACAGGATTATTTTTCTTAAAAAAAAGCAACTTTCCAAATAACAGGGAACAAGTGAGGGTCAGAGAACAGTATTTTGCAGCAAAAGCAGGCAAAGAAAAACTTTTCAACTTAAGAAAATGACCCATTTTTCCACATCTCATGTCAGAATGGTACTCAAATGTGAACGCTTTAAGTCATGAAAGGATAATAAAATGGCATAACATTTGAACTATATTTAATTTGAAATATTTTGAACATTTGAAACTCTTGAAATATGAAAACACTTGCACCTTAATATTGGGTTTCTGTTAAGAGAAAAACCCATCTTGTAATAACTAATTAAATAATTGCCATGGTCACGTTATTCTCTTAATATCTGGAACTGGCAGCTGCCATATGATATGAATATGCGGTGCAAGCTTGTGTAGTAATTCTTTTCTTTGCAAATGCTTTTATTATACAACTTAAGTGATTCTTGTAAATTGAGAACCACATTAAGTGGGTAGTTGAAGTCACTTCCTGTCCATGCTAACGACTTGTAATATCTGTGTCGTAAGATATATTTTGAACATCTAGATATGTATTGGTGTAGAGCTTCTCTGTGGGATAAATTGAAAACCCCACACTCCACTCTTTTCATAAAGCTTATAAATATTACATAAATCCTTTAGAAATAGCCCAACTATAATTAATTGGGCTGATAATGAGATCAACTTTTCTAGACCTTTTCCCAACACAGGACTGTAATAGAAACTACAAATACAGCTGCACTTCATAAGATGAAAGTTACAATCTCCATGTGTTATAAATCAGTGTAATTTTTTCCTTTTCAGAAAAAAAAAATGCCGAAGTAGCGTGCAGGCAGACTTTTCCACCTCACTGCACCTTTCCGACCGCGATCTGCAAGACCAGTTGCGTAATAATTCATTCTGTTGCTCATGTGCTTAAATTAAGTGTGTATTTAGATGTTTTGCTGAGAGAGGCTTATGCCACTATACAATGCAAATAAGGGGGTTGAAGCTAACCCTTAGGGCCTCCATCAAAGTTAATAAGAGTCTTGCCATTGATTTCCATAGGCTTTGTATCAGGATCTTAGATTTTAGCAAGTGGATCCTTGGGACCTGAGGGAGAAAATGAATGTAACACAACCCACAAAGGAGGTTTCTCTTCTCCTCCTGGGACATATGCACGCTAAAGATATGAGTCAGTTACAGCTTTCAGCAATCAACCCTGTCAAATTCAAGTCGTATATATTCGGGTGCTCTTCTGACATTCCTCCTGCTCAGCCCCTATGGGTTAAAGTGGCAACCACCATATAAATAAAGCCAGTTGTGATAGCTAAGACTACTAATTATTGAGCATCTTCAAATACATCACAGTACCATGTGCCTTAGTTAAACAGTACGATTTTCCTTCTCAGCGGCACAGCTTTCGATAGGAATATTGGCATTTGCATTATTTTTAAAAAATAAGCATGTCCTTGGAGAATTGTATTTTTCTGTTGTCTCTGGAAACAGAGTGACCTGTCACACTTAAGGGTGGGACTTCGGTAAGAGAACACATTAGCCTAATGACCATTTCCTGAAGTTAAATCATCCCAACCATCCAAACAAAATTTTCTTAATTTAATCTGTTAAAAATGTTTGAGTAGCCTGAAAATTTTCTGAAGCAAGTCCCTTAACACTGCCACAGATAAGGGTGGACAAAATAAATAATTGTAACTACTCCAAGTTTTATTTCCCTGTAAGCAGTATTATCTCACTCCCAGAAATGGCAGACTTTTATTTTTCCATCCAAAAATAAAAATAAAAATTATGATCTTGTTTTAAAGGATAATCTAATTTATTGTTAATGGTTTGAATCATTCCAGGGGTCAAAGGCATCTTTTACATCAATTTGCAAAAGCAAATTAATGTTTTGAAGGAAATGTAAAAGTCAAGTTGCTTGGGAGTACATTAAATTATATGCTAGTTAATGGTGTTAGAGAGATAGTTTAAAAATAAATTGCCCATAATACCTTTTAATAAAGGAGCTAAATGCATTTTTGTTCCCTGCTAAAAGCAGATGCCTATTTGGCACTGTTTTGAATCCCATTTGCCATGTATATTTTGATTAATACTATGCTGGGTAATCTGCACTACGTGGTCTAGGTTCAGTAACCTCACTGTAAAATAATGAGCCTTCAAGAATAAAAAATACGTTAGCTATAAAGTTGTATATTCTGAGGGGCTCTGAACATATTCAAATGAAACAAAAAAGAAAAAAAAAGAACCTTTACCTAGTAAATTTGCTCAAAAGTGAAACTTGCATATCTCACTTTGCATTTAGCTTTCCGTCTGAGCTCTGAAAACCGGACAAGACATCAACTCTTTGCAGATGTTTTCTATAAATACCTTTTCTTTGAGTCAGCTGCCACAGGACTTTGCAAAAGCCCCAGTCTTAAGGGAGCTTATGGCAACTGGGATGCAGCCAATAGCAATGAGTTCACTCGCTAAGTAGTGTCTTCAGAAAAAGGTCCAGCACTCATATTTTATGAAATATGTAACATGATTTACCCAAGGTTGTCAAAAGAGATGAATTTCAGCCAAATGCAAGGTAATAAATAGTAATATGTGCTGCATATAGTTGACTTATAACCCTTGGCATTTTGAAACAAAATTCTTTTGAAGAATTCATTTTATACGTCATAAACTTTCCTATTGTTTTTCCTGTTTTGACTGTCTTTGTCATCAAATTTCTTGTGGAAAGTATTTCTGAAAACTGTAAATGAAGCAATATTTTCAAGAATACTTATATAGGTCTCTATTTCCATGGTGTTCTCGGAATAAGAAAGTTAGTAGTGTAGAAAAATGGTCTGTTTCATTAAATCGGAACCTAGGGGGAAAAAGAGGCAATAAGGTAATGTATATGTGAGGTTTTTTATTATTATTTATTTAATGATTATAGAAAAACCTTTTCCAAGGTTGAAAGTTATTTGTTTTCATGACATACTCACGTTATTTTGAGGAACAGAGTAATTTAGGGCTTGTGTTATTGTTATTGTTGTTGTTGTTATTAATAATAATCAATTTTGTGATAGAATGTAAAGTACATTTATTCAACCATTTATACTTACTTTAAAGTAAGTATAATTGAAAACATGTATTATATTATGATGTATACACTTTAAAACCTCTGGCTTAAACTATATATATATGCAGTAACGAATCCTCAAATATGAGTGAAATGCATGTCCTTTACTGCCAGCCCATGCACCTCAACTTAGGCTTCTACAGCACTACCTGTTGTCTGTCAAAACAACCTGGCTTTCGCAGGTGTACTGCATGTTGGTGAACCTGTGGACTTCCAGACAGCATGCTTACATTTTGGCACATACTCCAATTTTTCAAAAATCTTCTAGAAGATTTTCCCACAAAGTCTGGCTGAAACATCTCACTGACCACAACAGTAGCCAAGAGTGGATCTTATGAAGTGCCTCAAGCCCCGTAACCATGCAGTGAGGTTTCCCCCAACCACTGCCACAGCCTCTAGCAGTCTGTGTCTTAATGAGTCCTTCAACCAGGACTGGTATCTGAGAATAATGTTATACATGTTTATATATGTCCTTAAATGCACACATACTTCCCCACACCCCTCCCCGCCATGTATCTATCTATCTACAATATGATATTATAGAATCATTTAGGTTGGAAAAGACCTTTAAGATCATCGAGTCCATCCATAAACCCAATACTGCCAAGCCCACCACTAAACCATGTCCCTAAGCACCATGTCTACACGACTTTTAAATATCTCCAGAGATGGTGACTCCACCACTTCCCTGGACAGCCTGTTTCACTGCTTGACAGCCCTTTCGGTGAAGACATTTTTCTTAATATCCCATCTAAACCTCCCCTGGTGCAACTTGAGGCCATTCTCTCTTGTCCTATCACTTGCTACCTGGGAAAAGAGACCGATGCCCCCCCGCCCCCTCCAACCTCCTTTCAGGGAGTTGTAGAGGGCGATGAGGTCTCCTCTCAGCCTCCTTTTCTCCAGGCTAAACCCCCCCAGTTCCCTCAGCCGCTCCTCACAGGACTTGTGATCTAGACCCTTCACCAGCTTCATGTTCTCTGGACACGCTCCAGCACCTCAATGTCTGTCTTGGAGTGAGGGGTCCAAAACTGAACCCAGTATTCAAGGTGCGGCCTCACCAGTGCCGAGAGCGGGGGCATGATCCCTGTCCTAGTTCTGCTGGCCACACTATTTCTGATATAAAATATATCCTATATAACATATATATGATATATATGGTATGTGTCTATATATATATATATACACACGTGTCCTGAGATACAGGAAGAATGTATGGATATACAAGAGCAAGTTTTGTAAAAAAAAATCAGTAGAAAATTTTTGGTTTTGCCTGTTCAGTCTAAACACAGAAAGACAACAATCACAGTGCAATGATCTACTTTTCCAGGCACGTACAGAAAGGTCTTCCCCAAAGACTCTCCATGTGAAGACCTCACAGGACTGTCTTTTTCATAATGTCAAGGCAGATAGTGTAAATCTGAAGCATTTGGGGAGGTAATTCATCCCTTTAAATTTTGGGTCCAGTTAAAAAAATTTCAAACATTGTTAAATATAATCCAAAATGATGAGTGTCTGGATAGAGTCGCCTCTCAGCAATGTTTGCGACTATTGCTCAAATAATATACAGGCAGATTGAGCCTGATCTTGTCATGCTAAGCTCCAAATACAGTCAAGGAAACAAGTAAGCACTTTTAGGGAGCAAGTCATCTGAACTATTTTCAATATCTAGACTGGCATTGCAATAATTGAACTCTAAAAATCCTTCCATGTACCATAAAGTGAGGATAGAAAACCAGTTCAGACAAAGAAGTCTGCATTCCTCCCCTGATGCCAAGGTACTAAGAAAAACATTGATCCACCAGAGACCCTTTAATTTCTTTGTTGTTCTAGAGCAAACTATACTAAGCTGTTGGAAAGAAGCCAAGCAGTGTAAGCACAGCCTTAAAAAGCCAGGGATAACAGCAGTAGGCAATGAAAGAGTATGGAAAGGTCTATAAGTACTCCTGTAGTTAAGCAAGAGCACTTGTCCTGAGCACACTCCTCATAGGCTGACAATCCTAAACCCCAATATTCTCAGTGGTTTCCATTTTTGCACTTACATGCACACCATAGTAGATGAAACAAAAGAACATATCAGAGAACTTTTTTTTTTTTTTTTCTACTTTAAGAAAATGTGCATTCTCATAGACATAAGCTGGAAGAAATTGAACAGATGTTATTTAACAAATAAAACGGTACAAGATTCAGATGCAGGAGACAGCAATTTTCTTGAAATATTACATACATTAAACATAACCAATGTTCAACTTGCAATATGTGGATGTAAGGAAACTTTAAGGTCAGAGGTAGATGTTCTAATTTTTTACCTGTTACTCTGGCACTAAAGAGGATGTACAACTTCACCCAGCAGCTACAGAAAAAGGGCTGTAACTTTTGAATCAGCTTGGGTGACCTGATGGAACTCCAGAAAATGCAGGAAACCACTAGAAAATGGTTGTTACCTGGTTAAATCCTTCTTAGATCTTCTGAAGTATTTTGCAGAAGACTTCTGAGAAATGATGTAAGTGCCATCACTTCAGCTGGGGAAACAGTACCAAAAATTTTGATGTAGGTACTGAGAACTGGGACCTGGGGTTTAAGGTGGAATGCACTCTCAGATTTATAGAATTAAAATGAAGTTAGTTTTTCTCTTCATTTCAAACATGTATTTTCAATAGAGTATGTCTTTTATTTTATTGTAAATTATTCATATGAGGAAGTGAGATCTTCAAATACAACAAGAATTTGGAGATACAAGTCCCAGAAGTATCTTCTCTGCTGCACAATCTGGAAAAGGAGATTTAATTCCTTGATTGTTGTTTAGTTTGTAAGTTGGGATCTATGTGATATCTCTCACTCCATCCGCGAGGGTCCCTGCAGCCCTCAGCTGACCCTCTGGGGCACCGCAGCCAGCATGCCCCAGGCAGAGATGGAAGGTGTCTTCTGAAGCATGGGGGAATGTGCACAACCCGCTGAGGACTGCTGCTCAGCCCATGGCACCTACCTCTTGCCAGCAATCCTGCCGGACGGGCTCTCCACAGCTGCTTCTGTGGAAAGGGAAAACGTGGTCGGGATGTGGTGGCTCCCAGAAACCATCTGGGTTTACGGATTTTAATCACTACCACAAGGTTTCTACACAGAGTTATTTCAGAGCTGATCGACACCATAAGTATAATCATATCATTTTGTCCTTAAGTGGAAGTATGTGTCTTTAAAAAACCTGTTACTGATTTAATAAATTATTGCAACTGTTTTCTATAACAGAGAATTTGAAAATTTTTTACACCTAATTTTATTTCCATATGATTTATTTTTCCTCATCGAGAGGAACTAAATATGGGTGTTTTCTGCACTGTTCTTTCTAGCAGTTCTAATAGCTAAATTATGTTAACATAACCCACAGCATACAAATTGCTGTTGAAATGGAAAATTTCATACTAATATTAAGAAATCTCTTAAAAAAATAATCAAAGGTAACATTAAAAGGATTATGATTTTTAAAAATCTTTCAACCACAAGCTCTGCCCTGACCCCTCTGATCTGTAGGAAAAATACAGAAAGACCAACTTCAGAACTCCTGGATTACGTCAGGTGTGTAACATCCATTAGAACAATACATACAATATGTATTTATTTATATAAATATGCACATATACAGATGTATAATGCATGCATACAATTATAATATAGATTTGAAACTCTCTGTGTTTCATATATATGGTGGTTTTATATATATATTATATACACACTAACACACACACATATTTACATACACAAATGTGTGCACACACCAATACCTATACACATACTTCTAACCTGGAATCTGCGTAAAGAGTAGAAACCACTAACCTGAACTTAGGGAGCTGATATCAGGAAGATATTATACTATTTGATTTTTTTATATGGTCTGCTGCAAGTACATAGTCTGATATGCAAAAAGAGATAGTAAATTATCAGAAAGGACAACTTGACTGTTGGAAAAGAGCCTCTGCTCTAAAACCAAATGCGTGTGAAAAGTCAGGTTTTGTAACTTTTTTTTAGAAAGAGGCATCCTAGCACCACTTTTTTAAAACAAAAATCTTACTGGTGACCCCATTTACTTAAATTAAGTACCACTTTCATTCTGTGAAACTCTTAAACGAGGAGATTTACAAGGACAAGATAAGAGGACTGGCAGATGTTCTTTGATTCATTCATTTGAAGGGAAGGGCATTTGGAAATGGCACTGGCACAGAATGACATTTGGAATAATGGCCTGTGATTCTGTTGGCACTTTTAGTGTTAAGCAAGTGATCTGCAAGGTAAAGTGGATTCACAGTTAGAGTCAGCACCAGTGCACAGGTCGCCCGTAAAAATAGAAGATTCCATTATTCTTCAGGCTCCCCAGAGGGAGCAAGGTCTCCAGCATCATTACCAGGACTAAATCTGACTTTTCTACCTCCCCTAATTTCCTCCTAGTAATTATAGGTCAAGCACTCTTTTGTAAATTATAAAACCTTTGTTCTTATCAAAAATGAATAGCTGAGAAAAAAAATTATAAAGAGAGTCCTAGGAAAAAAATTTCAATTAGAAAACCAAGCTAATTTGGTATGACCAAAGACTGTCAGGCATACTGACAGTGCTCTATTATGCAGTCATTTGGGCTCTTTCAAATTAGTTATGTTAATGTCCTGTGAGTGAATGTAACACTTGGATGGGACAAGATTTCTGCAATTAATTTCTGCAGTCAGTGGAGAGACAAGCAAATTTATTTTCCCCCTCTCTGGGAATTGGTAGTGGAGGGTGTGAGGTAGAGAAAGTGCATTTAGGAACAGAGTACAAGCTAAACACAAGCCCTAAATAAAGCAGAAACAATGGGAGCCAATGCCTCCTCATTCATTCAATTGACAATGTTTTGCAGCTTAAACCTGTTTTATTAATTATGTTTGACATTTCCTTAATTAGTTTCATTTACACCAAATCAATCCCTACTGCTGTATGGCATCATTTATCATTTTGAAAAATTTGCATACTGAGTGCTGACTTTTTCTACTTAATTATACATTAAAAGTGTCAAGCGTGCTTGCTGCCTGGCATTATCTGCGCCAGAAAGGTTTGTGGCTGGACTGTGATGGTATTAATCATTAAGAGCCCCCAAGTGCTGCTGGGTAATATCTGGGGAGTAGAGTGGCTCTCATTTTAACGCTAGAGAGCAGAAGTGCTTCTGTAAAATGACCCAAAGCAAAAACAAAATAAATGACCTAAAACATCCGGTCTACTGTAATGCTTCGCTCTTTTGGTGGAAATATACTCTGGGAAAAAAAAAAAAAAAAAAAATGTTTACTGTTAACTATTAGCCTCCTGCATGTTGAAGCTGCAGAGACAGCTCTTCAGGATAGCTGATGTTTTGTCTGAATGGGAAATGTGACATTTCAGTTAAATGTATATTGATGACTGAGTAACATACCAACCAAAGTGTGTATGTATCAGCTTTTTCTGACTCTTACTGTTTGGGCTTTTTTTTTTTTTTCACTATATAGGATTTAAGATAAAACACAACCAGGAATTAATATCTCTTTTCTTAAACCCCATAACTTACATGAAAACTCTTAAGAAATAATCAACTGTTTTTAAAATATGTGGTTATGCTACATTCTCCAGGTTTTTAGGCAAGAACATGGGTCCAACCACAAGTCAGTCCCAAACAGAGAAGGAAAAGGATGGGGTGCGTACAGCACTGCATTGCTAATCTATCTGTAAGTACCTATAATGCAGTGCAGGTATTTCAGCAGCAAATTAGCTGTGAGTCTGACAACTCACAGGTGCACTTCCACGTTCAGAGCAGCAGCTGCTTTTGAACAGCTTTAACTACTTATCAGCAGTAGCTTTCAGAAATGCTCTTTCTCTCCCAACAGTTGTGCTCATCATTTAACTCCTTCTGAGACCCTGTGAGGACCCTTAGCCAGGCTGACCATTGATTTCAGGAAAAATTGAATGCATTACATTTATCACATGTTCTCTCTTCTTCCATATGCCTAGTTAGGACCTAGGCCAAAATTAACATTTTTGGCTAGCCCACGGTTATCAACAGCCAGTTGAGTTCCTGCCTTTGACAACCAGTTGCAGGAATGGATTTGAAGCCTCACCAAAGCAAATGAAAAAAGCTCAGAGCTGGAGTAACTGTTATTAAATATTTCTGAAGCCATGTTAGATATCTTATTTTACCAAATTCTTAGCTGTGTTAGAGTTTTTAGCAGTACTACATAAACCAGCATGCTTTGCAAAATGACAGAAAGCACACTTTGGAAACTGGACCCTCCTGACTGCCCTTCCCAAATCTTTATCCACTCCAGCTGGAATTGCAGTTAGTAAGCTGCTAAATATATTCATAAACACGCATTTCTGTATACTTTTTGGTCTGCCATGATGCCTGCTTTGAAGGCCACCAACTCTGCTGAGCAGGAAAACAAAACCGCCTCACAAAGATGAAAGAAGTTAGCATGTCTAAAAATGTACTTTTCAGCGTGAAAGCTCAGAAAAAAATGACCACATCTTCTATTAGCTGGCAAACACAGGTTTAAAAGCACCTTAGCACTGTCTGCCACAGGATTCATTTCTCCTTTCTGCCCTCCTCTCCTTCTTGTCACCCCTGAGCAGAAGGGTGAGAGATCCTCAAGTGGAGAGTCAGGAGCTTGGTTTTGGCAAGAGGTGAAAAGACTGACTCTTGGCCAGTGTGGGACATCACCACCAAGTGAACCTGTTTTGGACATCTGATCATTCTCAGTTTTCTACTCCTGTAGTCAAACAGATTGTTTGCAGGGGCTGTGATACTGATGGGGAGACTGCCATTACTCTGCCCAGCAAGAAACTATGTGTTACGCATGTCCATTACTAGCCCAAATTAAGCAGAATTTGACTTCTGTCTTATCTCCGATTTTCCTTTCTCTCTAGCACACATGTCAGTAGCAGTATTTGTAGACCCTCCCAGGTACATCTGCTTTCCCCTGCCTGCCATTCAAGGATGCCAAGGGTATGAAAGGCCATGAAAAGAAAATCTAATTTTAAACAGAATGCTTCTGTTTCATATGAAAAAAGCTAGAGAAAGGTTCAGTCATGCACCTATATTATAAGGAAAAGCAACAAATTTCTGCAGAAGACCCCAAAAGTTACTTGGGGTCTATGAACCAGTGTCTCATAGCCCAGTGCCTGCTCAGTCAATTAGGGAGGAGGAGCAGAGATATAGCTGTTTAGAGGACTAGAGGGACAAGTAGACAGGCATCATGGTCTCACACAACCACAAGAGAGGATCAGCTTAATTCTTGTGTTTGCCTCCGATGATCCACTTCCAGGCAATTCAATTTCATTGCTTGTAGGAAGGACAATGACACATGTGACTTTCTGTGTGCTCTACAAGAAAGGTTTGGTAGTAGTTTCACTAGCACTCTGCTGGATAAAATGGGAAACAAAGTGCCATGTCAAGGTAATATGGTCCCTGTCACTTCTGCACTCTGTACACCGCGGTTTCTAAAGGCACAGGTAGGGATATACCCAGTGGTGCTCACAGTCATGGAAGCACGAAGTAATTTCATTTGCAAGGGATCTTTGGAGGTCATCTGGTCTAATCCCCTGTTCAAAACAGGGCCAGCTCCAAAGACCCAGAGGGTTGCTCAGGGACCCATCCAGTCTAGCCTTGGGTATCTCCAAGGATCGGGAACATAGTTCCCTCTTTGTGCAACAAGTTGTGTGATTTCTCAGGGCAACCAGTCAGCCCTTGAGGAAGACTAGAATCCTATTTATTTCATGTAATTCTAACCACTTTTGTCTGAAGCCAAATAAAATGGCTAAGCATGCGTCTACCCCTATTATACAGTTCAGAAACTGCTTAAAAACTGGCCAAAAACCGATGACACATCTGACACACTGAGGATGAGAGTACATAATGTGCTTGTTAGTCTTTCACATCTCAGTCATGATTACAGCTGTGATAGATGCCTCCACCACAAACTGAGCAATCACCAGTGAACCATATGCGACTCACGTGGCCAATTTCCAGAGAGTGGGACTCACCATTTCTGCACGCTTCCTGAGGGATGCGCGGGGCTGCTGCAAAGGCAGAAGCAGCTCATCTCCTAGGGTTATTAGCAGTAAAGTCTGCTGCACTTGAGCTTATTTTAGCCAATGGAGCACAACACAGCTGACTTAGAAATGCACTGATGTGAAGGAACACGGGATGAGCTGTGGGATTTGATATGACAGGGACTAGACGTTAATAGCAATACAGATGGTCGTCTGATATTTCACTTATAATTATGGGTGTTTTGACATAGACAATATCTTATTCTGCAAGAGACCTGAAAGGGTTAAAAAAAGAATCTATTTTCTATGCTATACACCAACCATGCCTGCATTCATGTCAGAACCCAAACTTACTGTGTTTAATATTCAAGTTCATTTTCAAATTCTTTCCCATTAACATAATATATGCCATTTTGCAAGCCTGGTCAGAGAAATCTGTAACTAAATAATTTTCAAGTTTCCTTCATATCCAATGCATTATATGCAGTGTGAAATTATTTCCCCACTCTGTCCTTCATAGAAGAGCAGAAGAGCAATACACAATGTACATGATATTGTTGTAAAATGTATTACAGACTTCAAAAATTACTATATGTGTATGCACAATCATAATAACTAATCCTAAATGACCATTTAATTGTCTATTTTAGGTCATACTTGATAAGCCATTACAAGGTAAACATTCAAAACTTGCAAGACAAGAAATATATGAATGTTAAAATTATTTTTATAAAAACTTCCTCTTTCTTTCTTATGGTACTGCAGTATAATGTTTCCTAGTCCAGGTCCTCTTTTAAGTATACCCATTGTATGTCAAAATTGTAAGAAGCATAAACATAAAAGAAGCTCGGAATTTAGGCCATGCCTAATTCATAAGTATTGTTTGTTTACACAAAAATTTCTAATCAAAATTTAATGAGAAAATAAAAAATGGAGAGTCTGAGAAATTCGTGCAACAAAACTGGGAGTCATGCAATCCTGTATGTGGTGAATTAGAAACTCTAGACTCAGATGGGCTTCTCAAAGAGATCACCAGGTTCAAAGAACCGTTTTCAGCATAACCAGCCACTGCTCTGACTAGACCTGCCCATGTATGGAAACCAAGAGAAATAATCTGGTTTTACTGAACTGGTACTGAGATCTCAAGAGATTCTAAACTAAAAATTCAAGGTAGATAACTGGCAATGCTACGGTATGCAAGAACATAAAAAGAAACTAATTTCATACTCTGAATATATCTCTAGACTTTAAAGTTATACCTGTTTATACCAATACAGACTTTGAACCTCTGTTGAACTTCTGAGATAGGAAACAGAATTTCACATTCCACAACTGAAAATACTATAATGAAGTATTACTTACTAAAGCCAGTAAGAATTTGGACTCGTATCAACAGAGATTAAGATTTTAATTTTCTGAATATTCAATTTTTTAAAATGGTTCAGTATATTTGTTTATCAGTTCATCAGATTAATTTAATATTTTTTTTATATATTGCAGGTATTTTTTGATCACAGTGCCATAGGGGTAGCCACAACAGACTTACATTTAGTGTATGTTATGTAAGATATGCACGTTATTGAGCTCAGATACAGTGTACAGTCAAATATAATGAAATTCTATTCATAATAATACACACACAGTGATCTTCAAATTAAAAAGTAGTTCCAGATCCAGATCTTGCTACACACTTAAGCTCTAGATTAATTTAAAGAACTTCAGAAATTCCACTGTACTGTTACACAGGCTTTTAAATGTAAAACTATGTAGTACAATTCACTTCAGTAGAGCTACTCACAGTGGTAAGCCTTTACAAGATCAGTCTCTAAAATTCTTTAAATACATTAAACCATTTGTCCCCACTGAGCATTAAATCTCTTGTCAGTTGAGTATTTTTTAATGAATATACTTTTGAGTTTTGTCATCATTTGAATGACTCAATTAACAGAAAGTCACCTCCCCCACTTTTATATAACAGCAAATTTCAAAGATGTCCAGAGAAATAATCTTGCCAGACCTTTCTGAAAAGTCCTCAAGACTGGAACTAGCACAAGAATTTTGACTGAAATGTATTTTCTTCAGAAATGTATGACCAAGTGTACTTCTTAATTTTCCAGAAACAACCATTTCAAAAAAGTTAGTTCTCTTTGTAGTTGAAATAATTTTTGCTCCGTAGTTTATTCTTAAAAAGCTCATTCCCAACATACAGGAATTCAAATTTAAGATATATGTCAATTAGTCACACAATATTTTGTATTTTCTTTTTGGACAACTTTTGTCTCTAAAAATCAATGCTATCTAGAATAAATAGTTTATAAATATTTTGAAATGTGTTTTACAAGCATGCCTCCCCATTCTCCTCTTGTGTCAGTCCTATACTATTTCAGTAGTTATTTCTATTTTTTTCCTAAAAAATTAAATAACAAGAAAGGCAAGCTGATTTTTTTCAATATCTATGCAAAATGTTCATGCCTATGATTTTTTCTTTTAGTATTTTTGTTACCTTACAACTTTATTCAAAAGTGAATTCTTTCATAAATTCCTCCTGTTTTAATTTCTAACAGTATTCATCCATCTCTGGGTACATCTGAAACATAAGTGTTACAGATATTTCTCACCTAGTGCAATCAAATGATATACAGAACCAGCTTCTCAAAGTCCATATAGGACCTCTACAGTCATACCATTGGCACCATCACTCTACATTTTAACAGCAAAACTTCATGCATTTCCACTTTCCTTATATGAGGTCCATCAACATAACGACAAACTATTAGGTACCCTATATAAAAGGAATTATGCTAAAGTATTGAGAGGATAGTGGTGACAAAGACAGTAATTCTTCTGAAAAAAACAAGTGCAGGCACATGCCTTTCCTTCCAGGGCTACAGATTCTCTGCAAGGAATTGTCTCTCTATACTCCTTGGGGAAGCTGAGGGTCCTCCATGACTCCAGGCAACGTTCTCGCCAGTGGGGTATCATGAGAGAGGGAGATGATGGCAGTGTGTGGGCAGGCAATTCAGGAGACACCTTCACAGAAGACGCAGGCTAGACAGGTCAAGAGTGTCAAGGATGTCTCCTAAGCACCAGGGTGAAGTATCATACCTTTTAAATACTAGAAGTTAAAATATAATGTGGTCTTATGGTTCAGATAAAAAAATAAACCAATATGAAGGGCAGAGCTGTCACAATACAATAGTTGTTTTCAGAGGGTTAAGGACAATGCTGAATTCCCAGGTCTGCAAGACACGGACAGTAGTACTTTCTAAAAGTATACAAGGAACTCCTGATCTCAAGGGGCTGGGCTGACCTGAGGGCAGCTGCTATCATTTGCTCTGCTCGAAGAGAATGATCCTTTATCTGACTTTCATACGACAGTCCTGCCAAAAAAAGTAGCAATTCAAAATGCAGAATGACAACCATTTTACCAAAGTTGTTTTTACCTAAGTTGTTCATTTAAAATAAATAAATAAATAAAGCTAATGCAAAGAGTATGAATAGCCTATTGAATAAGGTTTTTCTCTATTGCAGTTGGGGAGAAATGAAGCAAATTTTAAGTACAGCTTAAGAAATAAGACTTCACAGAAATAAAAGAGCCAAATCCTGTTTGCTTTGCTAAAGTGAGTTCTCCCACTGACAGTGAAACTACTTATAGAAGAAATTTTCTCACTGTGCGAGGCAAAGACGCAAAGTCTAAGTACCAAGTATGCTCCTCTTCAGTCTTCAAAACAAGGGCTAGTGAACCTCCACTCAAGGGTAGAATTCAGCCTGCATGAAAGGGAACTGGAAGTGTGGCTGGATCCCCAGCCTCACAAAGCCCTTCATGACTTTTGTGGATCAAGATCCATGAAGAAAGAGGATAAAACTGGAAGCATACAAGGAAAAAGAAAAAATGTGCTTTGAAGGAATCCTCTTTACCTTTAAAGGGCCACTTGAAGTAATTTTGGTTTAAGGTTTCTACTATTAATCAAATTCTGTTAGATCAGTAATATTGTTCCCAAGTAGGTGAAACCTTGCATAAAGAAAAAAATAATTACTTAGAATTTGAATTTTGAATAAAGCATGATTATGTTTTATTAGATTGCAAGATCACTAGCTCATTTTTAAACTGGGTAGTTAAAAGAAGATTATTAAATCTGGATTTGTGCACTTAAGCAAGTGAGCAGGTTTTGTAAAGTCCTCTCATTGTTTTGAATTCAGCAGGAAGTTCAACCAGGCCTTGGTAATTACCTGGCCTAATGACTCTGTTTGCAGATATTTTGCTTTTGTGCAAAATATTGGATGTTTTTCTGCCTGCACAACAGGGGTATTAGCTCAGCAATCCTTTAGACTCTCAGAGTGTACCAAGATTTCACCCCTAACAAAGGTCCAGTGGTACAAGCAAAAAAAACAAACAAAAAAGAAACCAAAAACCTCAACTTCACTAAACTGTTTTCCAGTACTGCAGTGTTGCCTTCCTGGATGAATTTAAAAAACAATCCATATTGTTCAGAAATTAAATTGTGTTAGAGGCTTCTAGCTTTCATCCATGTTGATCTTTCATGTTGATCCCCACTGGAAATATTATTTAAGGACCTTACATTTTTGTTGAGCACCTGTCTTTATAATCCTTCATTTTAAGATTTTCAAGTCTTTGAAACTGAATGTTAAAGAACAGAAAGAGTTCTCCACAATGAAATTGCCCACTCTACAGACTCAGCCATCCCTTCGTAGATTCAAAAACACTGTTTGCTTTTGCCTTGTGATTTCTGCTTGAGGCCACCTGGCTCAGAAGTTTTATTCTTCAGGAATGTCACATCAGATCAGTCTTCAGCTAGCCATTGAAGGATATTTTGATACCTTAATCTATTAAAATGATCCTTCTGCTTGAGAATTTTTTTAAGTTATTTGTCTTTTCTTCACTATCATAAAAATCTTTAATTCGACTATATTTAATCTCCTGTGGAGAAACAAGGTTACAAAGATACAGTTCATTATAAACTCAGGTGGCATTTATTTCAAAGATTTTTACATACAATGCAAATTTACTGTTTCTTTGTCAATACTGAACTTCTGGGGTAATAATAATATTGAGTATGTTAATTTTTGACAATTTTCAGTTATGAGAGAAATTACAAAGAAAGTCCCAAGGACTTAAACCACAGGATTTTCAGTAGTAATGAAGGTGTAAAATATATATATTTTTATTTCATTTACATTGAAGATTTCATTTATAGAGCTATACCTCATCTTTGGAGAATTTTACACTGAAATTTTTCTGCTTGATATTTGGACACAGCTAAGTAAATATATATACACCAATATATGAGTATGGTATGTGCAGAACGTATGTGCATTATAATTGAATATTATACAGAAAGAAGTGGACTTGAATTTTACCAGTGCACCAAAAAAGGCTCTAAGTGTATAGGCACACTCATACCAGCTGTATGTAGGTAGTCAGTAGCAGTGAGGATGGGGTAACGTGGATTTCGGAATGCATCAACAATGCAAAACCACAACTGAGGTCTGCAGTTGGCTCATGCAGCCCATGGTAAAGTATATGCTACTACATTTTCCTCTCCTACTAAATAATATAGTAACTATATTAACAGAACATGGTTGTGTCTACTTGCAAAGAATCTTACTTTTATTTGACTTTATGGGTACACATGAAGAGACAGCATAGGGAGTAGGAGCGTTTGATATGATTTTCATGGAGGATTATTGGAGTTTAACATATTTTCTGTATTCTATTAAAAATAGCAATAAAGTTAAAATAGGAAGAAATACATTAGTCAATCTTTATAATAAAATATTGAACTTAATTTATTTGTTTCTGGATTTCATGACACTTCCCAAATTATACTCACATTGTCCAGAGATATACTAAACCTCACTGTCATGCAAAGCCCAGCTTAGACAAACAGATACAGTTTCATTTCATTCATTTGTGACATATATTCATGTAATATCAACATTTAATATGCTTCAGCATTTTCAGCTCTATTTGGAGATACTTTACAAACTCAGATTCCAAAGAGAAATTAGGGTCCACAAACGCACTTTAACTGAGGCCACAAAATGATGTTCTCAGGTACCCCTGTTAACCAAAACTGCAATGTTTCAGAGAGCTCTGGAATTAACACAATTCATGTTCAGGCAGCCTTTCCAAATGTCTTCTCCGGATAATTCAGCTAAACTGTCATATTTTTTAAAAGTATTTCAGAGTTGGTACAGAATGAGATCATTGTTAGAAGCCTCTCTAATATACATGTGCATTCATATGCATTTTTCCCCAAGGTGATTCACACAGCTGGCTGTGGAATACATTTAGTAGACTCTTATACATAGGGCTGTCTTTCTGTCATAATCTTTCTTTTCATAGGACAATTTGTGGGACTCCATGATATGCAGCTAGCAGTGCCTGTACTCAAATGAAGTGATACTGAATTTCTATTATGCATGTGCCTTGGAAACCTAGCAGCTCGCCATAAAGATTTTATTCACACAGCAGATTTGTTGTTACTTAGATAGTTTCAGACAATTTTAGATTTGAATGGACATGGCAGGATCTGACAGCATAAAAAGAAATACCAAGAGAAAGAAGCATGTAGAACCAAATGATATATGATGCAACCTAGAGAGCAACAAAGAAAGCAGGATGTCGAGGTACTCTTGTAAACAACTATCTTTCAAGGAATTCAGGTTTCTTTTTCATAACACTTTTAAAATATTCAGTATGCATTACATAGGGAATAGATAGATGCATAGATAGATACATACACACACACACACGCTTGTACACAGATGCCATGCTTGTCAAAATTCTTTCTTGTCTCGTAATCTTTCTGGGATCACTTTTAAAAATTTGTGTCTAAGCTGCAAACATAGAATATGCAAATCTACATATCAACCAAAAGCACACACACAATTTACACTTCTCCCAAAGTTTCCTTTTGCGGTTGCACCTGCAACTGGATGTACAGTTTTGTACATGTATTGCAGGAGGAAGTAGTGTACTATTTTTAAGGCAGACATAGACTCTTTATTTCTCACCACATTTAATTTTTCATTTTCCAGCACCAAGGGAGGAAATGTTTATATATATATGAAGCTGAAATCCTGCTCATTGATGCAAATTATGAGAGAGAGAGAAGAGTATGTCAAAGAAGCCTTCTCCTTCTATGTAAAGAAAAGGGGCAGAACAGCAGTGGCTGAAAATTTGCTGCATATGAGAAGGAAAAAAAGATTCTTTGTTTAGGGAAAGTTGTACTTACTTATGTCTATGCATGGAAGCAGCAGTGTTAGGATTTCCCTATACAGTCAATCTTTCATTCTAGATGCAAGAAGAAAAAAGGACAGGATATAATATATGTGTCTTAATCAAACCACAATTTTATTAATTCAAATCATCTGGGAACAATCTATCAGTAACTACTACATAACTTTTTTTTATTCATTCCCATATAATGTTCTGCTTCAGGTTCACCACCTCTTCATAACTTCATAACTCACATCATCCCTCCTCTGGTGATTAAGCATTGAGGGAAAGGTCTCCTCACTAGCACCAGGCAGCAGGACGTCCAGCTCCTTCTCTTATCCTCCTTTGATGACATGTCTTCTTAACTCTTTTTTCCACTCTGATTTAGTAAGAAATTGGAAATTTTATGCATTAAATATGGTAATTATTAGTGAGAATCAATAATTTGTTTATACCCTCCCCAACCCACCCCTTTCCACTAGGATGAGAGGCCAATAAGACACCTCACAGGAGAAGGTGTTGTCCCACCTTTCCACTCAGGAATATTTCTTGGGTTTGTGTGTGGGAAGAGAAAAACAGAAATCTCAGGCATTGTAGAAAAATAAACCATTGTGTGCAACGTTATGCAAATAGGGTTAGATCAAACACTAGAGATTTATGTGAGAACAAATAACTATAATAAGGAATCCAGTCTGTGAAATTAAATTTGTGGAGGAAAGACCATGAGAAAATGAAAGGAAATTAAACAGAAAGAACAGGTAAACAGAAATCAGGGTAAAGCACCTCTTTTTTTGATTTGTACCTCCAGAATGCCAGAGGAAGGTGTTATGGTCTCCATGAGCTCATACCTCTGCATAACGGAAGACAGCATAACTAGAAACTGGACCATTTCCTACACCTTGTTGTAAATCTGAAGAAGAACACCATTCCCTGCAGATCTTCCTCCCAAATAGAAGAGCATGAATCAAATCAGAGTACACAAAAATTAATACACATATGATGGAGTTTGCTTAAAGAGACAGTCTTATGACATGGTTACCTGCAGTATGGGTCATGGAAATGAGAACCTAAAACGACCTTTCTAGTGCTTTGTTTCTCTGCTTGGATAAGATTTGATGTTTTGGATAAAATTAAACACAGTGAACGGATGCTTTCATATATCTGTCTGCTTGCTTACATGCAGAAATATGTTATATAATTCATGGACAACCATGAACATCAGGACAAGGCTGCAGCTTTAAGTATGCATCTGGGACATTACCTTAAAATAAATGTAATTAGCCTTTATTTGTGTTAGTCATGGACATTACTGTGAGTGAATTTTTGAATGAGTAACCTTAAGTATATTTTTATAAGCCATGCTGCAGAATGCTTAATTATATTTATAAAAGCTTTGTGCAATCTTCTTTCTGATTTAAACACAGGATCTTCAAGAGTACAGAGCAGGCCCTTTGGTAGGGATTGCTAAGATATCTATACCTATGAAATCAGCATTCTTCCCATTCTGCCTTCTCTCTCCAGGTTTATAAACTATTTCTTAAATGACTAAAAATATTCTTTGATTCTTCATTGTCTGGAAAATGTATTGACTTGATAGCAGGAGTACTCCAACACTGAAGAAATCTGGAGAATACTTTGACAGCAGGTAATCAAAATCATCCTCCAATTGTTTCATCCAAACTATTAAAGGGAATCCAACCTCCAAAGTCAGGCCTCCAAGCCCTTGCCCTTCTAGTTGTGCATCTGAGAAGAAATTATGGTAATCTTAAAATCCTATTGATGCTGAAAGGCATTTCATCAACTGCAAAAATTAAGAGTGAGATGCAGAGGATGTTTTTCTATTTAGAGGAACCCCTGCTTATATGAATAGGCTTCATGTGGTGACTCTTTTGAAGCTGAGGACTTCAAAGCAGATCACTGACTTCCAGTGGGATAATCACTTAATGCAAGAGTGGGTAGATGGAATTATTACCATGCAGTCAAGCTAGATTTATCCCTCCTCCCCTTCTTTAAAAAGAAAAAAAGGAGAAAAAAAAAAAAAAGGGACATGTGAAGCTTTGACTTCTCTGTCCCCACAGTTCAAAAGTGATGATGGTATGCTGTTAAGGGTACTAATCCCACATCAGGCATCAGCTGAAAAGCAGAGCAGACCAAAAAAAAAAAAAAAACCAAAACACAAAAAAAACAAGGATATAGAAGAAATGTGAGTAACTTTAATTTATAAGAAAAATTTTTATTTTCACTACAAAAACGTTTGCATTGAAATACTTCTAGGCACCTTTGTAAATAGAATCAGATCCGTGTGTCAGCATACTTTTCTAATCAACAAATAAAATGTCTTTTGAAAAGTCCATTTACAGATACCTATGCATGTAGATGGAGTCATAGTCAAGAGAGAAAATTGCTGGATAAGTAACAGTCTTACTTGGTTCTTAGAAAGTTGAAGTAATTTTCAAGCAGTATTGGGTAGAGTTTCTAACTGTTTCTAGCTCTGCTGACTTGAGTTTGAACCAGCAGCAACTTTGTCTTTCAGCTCTTAGAAGAAAAGTACAGAAGTGGGAGAACTTGGGGCTCTTAGTTTTATGTAAGTGAGGTTATTCACATTAGAGAGAATCAGCCTGATGTCAAACTTGCTAATGTGTAATACCTCTGTATCTGTTAAATAACATTTCTGATGATGGAAAAAAATAAAACAAAAGCAATTTTTTTTTCCTATTCTTTTTTTTTTTTTTTTTTTAAGAAAGGGGGAGGAAGCCTGAAAGCCTAGCCATCTCATCTCACCTCATTATGAGATTTCATTTACTGAACACAACTGAAATTAACCATGCATCTGATGTTACATGTCTGACTGCTAAAACTGTGGTGTGTGCTTGTCAAATCTTGGTTGAGATGTATCAACAATCCCCAAAAACATGTGGTTGTGTATGTGTGTCTGTGCTGGACTGACAACAGGACTCCAATACAAATGTCATTGACACACATATATATACACACTTCCGTCAAGCTAAGCATGTCAAGGGCAAGATTTCCAAGAAAAAGGTCATTTATAGACTAAATGTGTATATTATGAGTCTACTGACCACAAAGGTACAGTTCTACAACTATCCACTCAAAGGATGGGTCACAAAGCTTATGTGTTGTTGCACAGATGGACAAACTTATTTTTGAAATTGCTGGGAGGAAAATCAGTCACCTTTTTGTGTTTTCAGATAGTTGTATGACACTTTTCTTCATCTTATATACACATCTGCTGCTAATAAATTATCCAAAACTGGGAGCTAACACAGACTGAGTATTTCAGGAGACTGGCCATATTGTGGCGGCTCTGGTATGGATTTATGGGGCAAAACCCTTCTGAAAATTTGAGGCTAATAGCCAAGAACCTACAGAAATTCCTTTGTTAATGTTCTCCATACTGGCAAATATGAACCAAATGATGTCAATTGTTAATTCATTATTAACCAATAAATTATTATTTAATACCACCTTCTCAACTTCCTCAAACCGCTGTATAACATGCAGAAGGTTTTTAGAACATTACTTCACAAATTATTTCACCCTTCCTACAAACTAACATTCCCAAACTGTAATGGTCATGTTCTTTTATGCCACGTATGGTACAATATGTTGTAAACTACATTTATTATCCTCTTTTCTTGCTCTTTTTTCCCACCAAAACATATTTCCAACCCTATGTTCTAGTGGCTATGTCCCAGATGCAGGAAATTCTTTTTCCTTTAACTATTCCTTTTCTACTCTTTTCAGGTAAAAGTGTTTGCACTCCTATGGCAGAGCCTAGGAACCATCCTTGACTCTGGCAGCAGCTGTATGCCAAACAGTGTAGACTTGTGATCACAGATTTTCAAATTAAAAACAGTTAATACTTTGCTTTGCTTTACTAACTACTGCAGGGTTGAGGTTTCTTTTGTTTTTCTTTTTCTGTGTTTATCAAGATAACCCCTGTTGCATTTAGCATCGTACATATTATAAAGGAACAACTCTAAGAAGCATTGTGAGTAAAAATAATTACACAGCAGAAAATACTGGAGAATACATATAGTAGTATCATTCATTGCTAATGAGTTAAAAGGATATCACAGTGCATTTATAAATCACTACACAGTGTTGCACAGTTTATTTAAATTCATTGTGCCTCATTATAATTGAGCTATGCACCTTTAGGTCTGAGTTGATTAGGAATGCTATAGCTCAGAATAGCTTTTAATTCAGCGAAACATGGTCTGACCTTTACCATAATCCTGTGTGAAACACACTATAGTTTAGACATTAATAATGATACTACCTCTTTTTTTGTACTGGTAAGATGCTACTTAAAAAAATTGTATTATTAGTTAACAGGCTCAGGACAATTTATCAAAACCAAATTATCCTTCTGTGTATAACCGCAGTACTTAATTCCGAGTTCTTCATCTCTCATAACTATTACCTACTCTTTAAAAATGCTAAAAACTAAAACATAATAGTGTCATGTCAGAGTAATAAGTCACATACACACACTTACTGACTCCCCATGGATTTACGCCGTACCCAGCTTAGGGATCTGAGCAACGTGATGTACATTATACAGGATAAGGCATCTCTTTTGTTTGACCTTTGTCTTCAAATTTAAGTGTAACATTTCCCTAAACCACTTTCTGGTAACTCTGCAGTTTCCACTAACAGCACTTTGCTACTCTTTCATTATTATTGCTCAGTTTCAGACTAAAATTCCAAGGATAACCAAGAAAAGCTGTGTGCAGGCTGCAGCCAGCAATCAGTCCCGTAGGAGATGAAGGGCCAGGTTAGTCTGAGAGAACTTAAATCTCTCCCAGCACAATGATGCCTCACCACCCACGATCCCAGGGATCAGAGTGACTTCCTGGTCCCCGCAGCCCTCCTCTACCACTCAATACATTTGTTGGCCACAGCTGTTCCTTGGATTTCATTTGGATGATTTGCAATTTCCAGCCTTCTAAAGTCCGGGTTGGGACTTGCATGAATAGTCTTCCTGAGATAAGTCTTTTGCTTCCAGTACCGTCACCTGTCTATTTTTAATGGCTGTCAGGGCTTCAGTAACATTCTTATTACAAGTACATAAAATTCATAAAGACTAATTCAGTTGGAATAAGGTATGGCTTTGCATCTGTTGCACAAGTATGTTTCTGATCCTGAGGTCAATGAGAGTATTCTCTAAGCAAGAGTGAAATTCAGAATAAAAGGCATCAATGAATCGGTTTTACTGTTCTTAAGAGTGATGAGGATTATATGTCATCAATCTACTTCAATCTTCTTATGAAACAAAAGACATTGAATAACTTTATTTGTTCACACGTTATCTGTGTAAGAGGAAATCAAGATCAAACTGATGTTAGCTAACATGTTAAGTAGTCTAATCCTTTCCACTAGCTGTAGCTGTAGGTTAACGTCCCACTTTGGCAGGCTGAGATCAACACAACTGGGTCAATTTCAATTCCCTAAGCTGACCTGTGGGAAACACATCTTGGGTCAAAACAAAAAAATGTGTTTTTTAAGTGGAGATTTAGTAATTGCTGACATAGTCTCAGTGTTTCTGATTATAAAGTTGCTCTTCTCAAGGGACTTAATAGAAAGGAAACAAAAATACTTTTTTCTCTCCAACACTAAAGAAGAAAGTTTCCATTGTTTTCATGCCTTGTGCTGAGTGCTGCTCAGTTGTGAGGAAGAGGATGGCATAAGTTGTGGTGTGAGCTGGGGAAGCAAAATCAGTTTAGTATGATGCTTACTTCTGAAAGGTGTATCCAAGAACAAACTGCATTTCCAACCTGAGCAACTGATTATGGGTCCTTTCCCTCCTCCAGCACGGTCTGTCTCATTACTCAGAGTATCCAAGGAAGGAGAAGTCAGCATCGTGCCAGCTCTGAAGCACAGACTGAATAAAGAGAAGAAAATTACAAAGAAGTTTGACCTGGTAATTATCCACACAGATTCAAATAACAAATACCTATTAAAACACTTTCTGAAGGCCTGGAGCTTTCAGAAGAAAATATAAAGGCATCTCTCCCTGGAAAACATTGTCTTTCATCTTTGCATTCTTTAGAAAACCAGGTCTTTTCAAGTTTTCTGGCTAAGATGTTACTTTGTGATGTATCATGTGTTATATCTAAATGCATCTGTCATGAAGCTTTGAGTTGACACATGTTCCTATTTATACCTGTTCACTCAAGCAGTATTCACTTCCACACAAGATGGTTAATACAGTATCAACTTCTAGTGCAGATATTCTAAGTGTAAATCTTTATTACAATAGCCATATTCAAGACAAAGCTTCCCAGGTGAATACAAGGTACAAAAATAGGTCAGAATGGGTCAAGCTATGTATGCATGCTAAATATATTAAAATATAAATGATTTCATTATTTTCCAATGGAATGTTCATTTTTAGCACTCTGCAAAATTAAGAATGCAGAAATAAATAACCAAAGACTTCTTTATTCTCTCTGAACATTTGTAGCTAATAAATACATATTTAATAACAAAGGTTTTTTTCATAGGACTTATAGTAATATTTAGCATTGCATAAAAGCTCTACAAAAGATCATTTATAGTGTTGTAGGCATTGTTGGAAGAAAACAACATTTCTCCTCCTTATTAATGGTAACGTTGATCTGCGTTTACTTGGGAAAATATCAGAAGGCGCAGAGAAGGGTCTACAGAAGGGCACAGCTCAGGTGTCTCATGGTATTGTCCAGACATCCATCTGTGGTTGTTGGGGATTTAGATACCTCCGAGCTAACGCGTGACTTGGAAGGACTCAGCAGGAACATTGACAGACTTCAAAATGAGACCAGTCACATATACCAAGAGATGACAGTACAGATTTGGTGAAGTACAAGGCTTTACAGACAATCCCCTTTAAAACCTATCTGATCTTGTATCTTGCTTTGTTCTGTGTTATCAGATCTTACATAGCCATAGGTTACCAGGAGCATATACGATGCTATTTCATTCTGCCCAAGTGGAAACTAAAGAAGACAGCTCTGGCTGACAAAAGAAAAAAAAAACTTCAACACAAGAAAACAGTGTGGGATCCAGTGGATGAGGAAAAAAACCCACATAATTGTACTACCCCTTGCTGACAAACCAGTATGTCCTTGCATTTTTAAAAGCTGAATGAATTGGTTAATATATTTTACGTGCCTAAGTCAAATGAATAGATGCAGAAAAAAAAATAGTAATGTACATATCTGATAACATTTTAAGTAACCTATAAGAAGTCTTAACCAACTAAAGCAGTCAGTTCCCATAACACCAAAAATCGAAAATCAATAGAAATATTACAGAAGCAAAGGCTGAATTTGATAAATCAATTATATTTTCTATGAAAGCAACTGCAGCCAAATCTCAAGCACCAGAATTTTCCAAGCAAATTTTGTTTAAGGGAGAAAATCAGATGAAATAAATCAATTCTGATGCTCAAGTTCAAAGACTAACATCTTTAAACAGACTTTCATTGTATTTAACACTTTGCAACTGAAAGCATAGGAGGATATTCCCAGAACTGAGAAAATCCGTTAATACATATTTAGTTCTGTTTTTTCTCTCTTTTCTATGAAATTTATAATGCTAAAACATTTATCAATTTCCAAAAGCTATATTTGGAAGTTTCTTTGATTTTTTGAATCTATTTAGCTCTTAGAAAGCACTGAGAATTGGCACTGTTGAAGACCACATAATTCTGATGTTTATCCAAAAAAACGGGAGAGTAAAGCCAGTAGCGCTTCTCTCTTTCACACATGGATTTGAAGGGATCTCCTGCAGGGAAAAAAAAAAAAAAAAAAAAAAAAAAAAAAAAAAAAGTACTATCTTCCATGGGACTAAAAGATTTTTTTTGATATCTGCACAGAAACTGACAATAAAAATAAAAATCAGTGGTTACTGGAACTCTTGATATTGTGAAATAAACCAATTGCCTCAATTAAGGGGTCAAACCACCATGCCATTTCACATGGCTTAACAGACAGCTTTGATTCTGTATATATTTTTAAAACAGTAATGTACAGCATAGTGGAATTAATGATATAAGAGTTGAAAAATTTGTCACTGTGTTAGATCTCAGAGATCTCTATAGGAGTTATACATATTTAAACATAAAAGGTTCCCGAAATAAATATTTTACCAAACCTGTTGGGAAGTTGATTTATTTTTCTCTGTTTTTATGCTTAGCAAAATAAGTAGAAATCTGTCATACTGTTACAAGCCTAGTTTTTAAGCTAGGTTTTATCTTGCGCTAGTATAAACATTGCCAAAAACATTTCTCTACTGTCACTATTTGGGAGGCAATTTCAAAAATGCACAACGTTGTTATAACTGTGTCCTACTGAAACCAATACAAATCAGCAAATGAAGAAGAGAGAAGGTCTCATGGGATATTTTTCAGTTGCTGTGGGCAAAAATTATGTCTGGCGTTCTCGAGGAATTGTTAAAAACAGGGAAGGAGGAGGAGAATTCAGGCAACATGAAGCAGTTGCATGTGGCAGGGGAAAGAAGGGCTGGCTGCAATCCTAGTGCAGTGGTGGTAGCCCTGCGGCTATCCCTGCTAGACATCTTGTTGAAGACAATTAAAAGGATGTAAGAAGCAACCATCAGAACCTCATTGTCAAAATTTAGCCTCATTCCCCAAAGAAATTCCTTTCTGAGCAGACAGGTATTGTTGTAGGTGTGTTTTGAGGAAAACTCTGTAGCATATTCTTGCATGGGCGAGGCCATACACATCCTCAACACTAAAGGCTGGTCAAGAGAGCTGAGGAATCTTCTCGGCAAAGAGAAAAGGTGCTTATGAAACTCAACACAGGACTTAATCAATTCTTCTGATACATTCTCCCCAGCTAATAAAGCAGAGGAGAAAATCTGCCCACATTCACCTCATTTTACAAACAAACCATCAAATAACAGAAGAAAAAAAAGATGGAAGATGGAAGATGATGGAAGATGGAAGAAAGAGAGCGAGTTAATAGGATATTTAAAAATTAAAACACAGGAAGAAGGGATAAAACTCTAGAAAGTAAATTACGATAGTATATCAAAGGCTCAGGAAAGTCAAAGACAATGTCATCCTTGAAAGGCTACAGTGGTCTGCCCCAGTGTAATTCTATATTTAATGAGCATACTGATGGGTGGTTGCCTTCATATTCATTGTAGTTCTTTTAATCCCATAGGGACGTTCACCTCCTTCTTGGAGAAATGTTCAGAGGATATTAGGAGCTCAATTCTGCAACAGGTCCTGTCCCCAACCTGTTTTGTTAAGTTACATTACAGAAGAAGGATTTGGATTCTTTTACATCCCAGACTTTCATGTTTGTGCACAAATTTAGTTTATCTTAATTCTTCCTCAGAAATTACAGTATTTTTTAAATGGTTAGAGGTTCTTTTGGTGGGAGATTGTTAAGAGCATGATTTGTCCCTTTGGCCCCTGATTACATATCTAATGAGTAGTTCTGTAAGTTTAGTGACTGAAATCTAAAAAAACATATAATTTCACTTACCAGCTATCTTTGCTTCTTTCTTACTAATAATAGTGATCATAAGGTTCACTGAAGTGAACTGATATTTATTTCAGTTCTCTTCTTAAGACAGCAATATCCTCTGCAGGCTTTGCAGTATAAATGTAATATTGCTCTTGTTCCCATTATTTACTACACATCCCAAGCTTTCGTTTGCTTAGTTTTCACATTGTATATTAAGGCTAATTCAGTGAAAGTATGTTTCTTCATATCCTGCTTAGGTGTTTTTCAGTCTATTGTGATGCTGAAGAGGGGCACAGTAAAGGTAAGAGACCTGTGTAAAGTGTTAGTAATATGGAAAAATATTTTTTTGAGAAGTGAATTTCAGGAGTTAGGAGGAGCCCAGGGAACACCCTAACCACAGAAAAGAACAGATAGCTCAGAACAATAAATGCGTCTTTGAAAGTAACTGAGACTGACATGCTTACAAAGAAAAGTTAACCAAAGTAAGACTGCTAAGAAGTGAAATTCAAATAACTAAAAGAGTCAAACTAAACATCATACACATATTCCTTATGCAAGGGTTTAATATGATAAGAACCAGACATCCTTAAGTTTGTTCCCCTCCAACATCATGGACCTGCACTTTCTATAACTGAAAACATCATACAGGCAATATTTGGCACTGGAAAAAACTGCTAGAACTCCAATAAAATGCATTATGACTTCACATTTTTACTAAGTTATGTTATGGACTACATAATGTGAATAAAGAGACTGGCAACAGCACACTAGCTTAGAGGAAAGTTTCAACAATCTGGAGAAATTGGCCGACAGGAATTTTGTAAAGTTCAACAAAGGCAAATGCCAAGTTGCCAGCTGGGGAGGAACAACCCCATGCACCAGTACATGCTGGCAGCTGACCAGCTAGAAAGCAGCTTTGCAGACGAGGACCTGGGGTTCCTGGTGGACACCAAGCTGAACACGAGCCAGCGTTGTGCCCTTGCTGCAAAGGCGGCCAACAGCCTCCTGCGGTTGAACTAGGAAATGGGGAAAACCAGCACCAGCAAGAGGAGGGAGGTGATGCTTGCCTTCTACTCAGCACTGAGATGTACAACTGGAGTTCTGAGCTCCTCAGTACAAGTGAGACATGGATATGTTGGAGAGAGTCCAGAAAAGGGTCACAAAGATGATTAGGTCATTGGAATGTCTGACATTCAGAGAGGGGCTGAGAGAGTTGGGATTGTTCAGCATGGAGAAGAGGAGGCTCGGGGGGATCTTCCCTATGTTTACAAATACCTAATGGGGAACTAAAGAAGACAGACCCACACTCTTCCCAGTGGTGCTCGGCAAAAGGAGAAGAGGCAATGGGCACAGTAGAGAAAACTTCATTTAAAGAAATGAAGAAAAATCATTACCATAAGCTTGATGAAATTCTGGAACAGGTTTCTCGGAGAGACTGTAAGGTCTCCATCTTTGGAGATATTCAAAACCCAGGAGCACACAACCCTGAGGAACCTGCTCTTGTTGACCCTCTCAGAGCTAGGGGATTGAAGCAGATTATCTCCCAAGGTTCCTTCCAGCACCAGCTATTCTGTGATTCTGTGAATATCGGACTAATCTCAAATCCTAGGTCTCAAAGAAAATATTTTTTGAAGCACCAAAGAGTCTGAACAAAAGAGGAAAAATATGAAAAAATTTGCAAAGGGTGAGAAATTCTCATCTGAGCACAAGATATAGCCAAAAGATAATAATTTCCCACTAATTCTTGCCCTTAGAATAATTCTTGTTACTAGGATGCGGAAGGTAATATATATCTTAGACTGGTTAGCCTATTAAAAGCAGAAGGACCGACAGAGGCAGGGTCTCTATTGCATAAAAGAAACACAACTCCACCTAAAAAGTGGAGAATTGTTATGAGAGATTTCGGCATATTTTCTATATTTGATGTGTCAGCACAGTTCTCACAGGTCTTACAAAAATCAGAATACACATTTATGTTCAACCTGTACTCTTCTTGAAAGTCATTCTGGAGATTGTTGTCTGGTGTCTGTTCAACACTCAATATATTTCACAAACAAATGCAATGAGTTTTTAATAGTATAAGAAACACGGCAGTCTAGATGAGATTCTGCTATGGAAAAAAATGGTGTAAGAATATGACAAGAATTTTTGAGCAGCATGAAAAGCAGCAGAGTTTCTATCCCAGAGCTAAACAAGCAGTAATGTAAATACTACACAAGAGAAAAAAAAACAAAAAAAACAAAAAACAAAAAAACAAAAAACAAAGCTGAGGGGAATTTACCACTAAGTATACAAATAGATCTCAATAAGTTTGTGGCCATCCTTAATATGTTTGCCTTAGTAAATATAGACAAAGTACAACATTTTCTTAGGAGAATAATTTATGTCAAGATTATGTCTAAGTGCTTATTCCAGCCACTTGGACTGGTAACGACCCAGGGAGTTTGAGCACACTGCCACATACAAAAGCCATGAGATGCAAATCTTAATGATGAGGGGAAATGGAAGGCATTAAAGATGCTGGAGTGTTAGGTGCAATGATAGTACACATTTAACCAGATTTCCACAGATGACTCACAAGGAAGGTATAGTGTGCAATTATCTCACAAGAATATGAGGCTGTTTGTATGTGACAAAATGTAATAAAAGTTATATGTTAACCCATTTTAAAATAAAATAGGCTGGAGTCACAGCCCAAAGGAGTAACATGTTTTGCACCATTAGTTATGGCATGCCTATGTTATCTTAAAATGATCACAAATTATAGGTTATGATATGCTGAAAGAACCCTAACAAACAGTTCACACGGAAATACACAGGGGCTTCTTTCATCTCTAAATCTTTCAGTTGGAAATGGGATACAAATCTGATAGAGGTATGATTTTTGTAAATACACTCCAGAATATTTACCAAAGGCATGGTTAATATCCAGATAATCTGTTTAACAATTGTACATGTTAATTTTTTTTTTAATTGAGCAGTTTCAGAAAAAAATGTGAACTGTGATTGCCAAACACACTGTTAATGATGAAACCTTATAGAAAATAATTAAAGCTATTAGTAGACAATTGCTGACAATTTTCCAGTTGTTTTGAGAATTCTCTATATTATGCAGGGGTTTTGTTTTAAAGCAACTAAAAGGTTCTTACTAAGGAACAAAAGAGAAAGATCATCCTTGAAGTGTTAAAGAACAAAAAATTTGAAAATATGTACAAAAGATATTTATTTTGAAGATCTAAAATTTGAAGATCTGAGACAGGAATGTACTCATGCTTGGCACATACACTCAAACACTGACCAAGTGAAGAAAGAAAAACTGTCTTTGAAATGCAGGAAGAATTAACTTGTCATGATGTGGATAATAAATGTTATATTATCAGAGCTAAATTTTAATAGGAAATAAAGTTTCATAAAGGTCTAGAACCAAATACCATGTTGTGAATGTAAACTTAAACCAAGAACTGTGTTTAGAGAATTATTGGTAGTTAACTGTCAAGAAGGCAGGATGTTACAAATGTACTATGTAATATTAGGATATCTACGTAATGAAAGAAAAGGTATATATAATAAATTTGCAGATTGCACTAGACTGGCAAGGGTTACTAGCATCTTTCAAGATGATTTTACAGTTCAAAATGATCTTGACAAACCGGAGACATAGTCTGAAAAAGTATGTTCATTTTCCATAGGAGCAAGTGCAAGATGTTACAGCCAGGCAGAAAAAAAAAAAAAAAAAAAAAATCAGCTATATAACCTGGGAAGCAGTTGGTAGACAAAATATTCAGCAGGAAAGGATTAGAGGTTTTTTGTGACTCATAATGAATCTTAAAACAATAATGTTTTTCATTTGCAGAAAGGGTGGTGCTGACCTGCATTTATGAACAGTAGGAAAACACATAGGCTATCAGAAATAATCTTTTCTCTGTTCTGCCAGTCAAGGCTTTAGGTTGAGTACAGTGTATTTCTAGAAGAAATTAACTACTTACATAAAGTCCAGAAAACATGAGTGAAAAATAGGAGGGGTGTAGAAAATATAGCCTATGAAGAAATATATAATAAATAGGAACTGGTTCATTTAAAGATGAGGAAAGTGAAGGGCCACGTGACAACTGTTTTCAAATTCATGAACCATTTCTGCGGAGGGAAAAGGAACACTGTTCTCCAAGTAAATAGGATAAGAAGTCACAGGCTTGTACTGCAGGCAGGGTACATTAACCATGGTAAACATCAGAATAAATTAGGAGGTTACAAAGATCTTACAGAAAGTTTAGACAAGCCTGTACCAGAAATTACAAGGGCAGCTGACTCTCTGGAGACCTGAGTTGCCTGGATGATTTCAGAGGGTTCCCCCCAGCCCTATGACCCACTTACAAGACATAAAAAAAAAAAAAAAAAAAAAAAAAAAAAGTGATTGATTATTACTTTAACTTTCATGTGGCAGCTTCACTAGAAGATTCTATAGCTAATGATCACATCAAACTTTCCTTAATCAAGGTTTATCTAATAATGTACTGCATTAAGCAGTCTGCAGTGAAGTGCAAGTTACATCATGTTACTTTCCACGATCCCATGGAAACCATAAACCAATGGCTGAGTTGAAAATGGCCTATATAAGGATACAAACTCAAACTTCAGCCTATAATTAGTATTATGAAATTCCAGGAACACATCAGCGAAACATGGGTCACCATCTGCTGACATTTTGGCAAAAAAGGGAAGAGAGGAAACTGAATGCCTGCCTAATTAGAAACTGATGTCAGAATCACCAACTCTTGCAGCTAAATACAGGGATAGGAAAGGTAAAATAAAAGCCCATACTATGCTGAGTTCACAGAAACTGATATTCACATTTATAGTGGGAAACAAGGTTTTTAAACATGCAGCGCTATCATAAAAATACTTCTATAATCCCTGGAGATCATGATTTCAGACTGATTCAAACCATAATACCTTTTTCATTGTTCTACATTGGACAGGGTCCCTGTTTGACCAGAGACAGTTGATAAAGAAGTCATATAAAAGAGAGAAATTCTGAGTTAAATATTTTAAAATAAAAATATAATTGTAAAAGGACACGAAAAAGTATATGGAAGAAACACCCTATAGCCTCTGATATGCAAGCAGAGAGATGTCTTTCTAAGGGACTTTATTACTGAAGTGTAATACGTCTATAACTAAAAGGTATTATGAAAATTGAAATCTTCCCCACCAACCATCAGTTTCAAGGACCCATCTTCCCATAATCTTCCAAGAACGTCAAAACTGATAGGTAAAAAACACCATGAAGCCCTACAACCTCCATGACATGAGTGCTCCTGTGTACGGTTCACAAGGAGGATGATAACCTGTTCTGCTCAGGTGCAGAACATCAGCTGTGGTTAGATCACAAAACATCTTCAGGTGGTCGCTGTCATGGCACCACTGGCACTTGCCTGTCCCCAGTCTACCCAGATTTCTCAAAAGAGGATCTAAATGCTCAGACCTGATGGTGTTCCTGCTCTGCTCGAGAAAACTTCAACTTCTTTCTTGTGACCAACCGTGTTCAACCGTGCTGTCCTACAGCTTAGGTTGAGTATGAAGTTGGCTTTGGCTAAACTACATCCCGAAAAAATGGAAGTGCTTTGGGTCACAAATAATCTTTTTAGTGCAGGTTTAAAATGCCTAATGAAATGTCATCCAAATCTACGGTCTTTAATATTTAATACAAATATTAAATATAACATTTACACATCAGAGGACTCCAGAAGAGTGTATTAAAGCAAAAGATGTATTCAGGTTTGCATCCCACATTATGCCCTGAAATTACTAGAGTTTGAGTCATTATTCAGTCAGAGGCATTGTTCCTTCAACAATAATTGCTGAGGAAAATTTGAAGTGTTTTAGAATCAGTAATTAAACATTTTTCCTTCATTAAACAAACTTGACTGGTCTCAAATACAAAGCTTAAAGGTTAATCTCAAAACTGGAAAAAAAAAAAAAAGGCTGAAACACAACAGACATCAAAATTTCTCAAATTAAAAACCTCAGGATGAGAATTCCTTTATGATATCAGAACAGTAGAAAACCTCATAAACTAGAGAGATAAAATAAAAATTTTGTTAATTTTTAGAAAACTTACATCCAGGTACCCTCCACACAGCATCAAAAAACCTTGTTTTTAGCACATTTAGATTGGGTTGGTCACAACTTCTTAATAGGTGTGAAAAAAGCAAATAAGTTAGTAAAATAGTCTTATCAAAGGGCAAAAAGAAAACATAGTAGTCCTAAGCAGTTAACGTATGAGACTCAGTCACTAGATTTTCTGCCTTATATGTAGCATTGCAATTTTTCTGGATTTGGGAATATGTGTACAGCTTTTTATGTTTAGTGAATGAATATCATATAAATGGAATTACCAGTTATATGACACCCACCATATCACATATACCTTAGGAAGGTATAATATAATCTATACTAGCAGATTTGCATCATTATGAAAAAAATAATAGAATCTGACAAATGTTTTGTCTGAAGACTACATCCTTCAGATGTTAGGAATTTTTCAATTAGACTATGTTCAAACTAGCATTATAGGACAATCTGAATTAAACTATAGGCCTGTCCTATAACATTTAGGATTCTGTTTAACATTTATACTCAGATCTCTACAGCATCATTAAAAGATTTTGAGCCATTCTGTAACTTGTATGGAAAGAGTAAGATACATTAAATCTTCACAGGTCCAATATGGTGCAAAACTGTTACATTATAGAAAACCATATGTTTTAAGATTTTAATCATTTCCAGCAGTCCTAGTTCTAATATTTTAGTTTTAAAAGCATAATAATAGAAAGAGCAAGAAACGGCCAAACAGACTCCATGGTCTCCCCCAAAATGAGAAAGCATATATACTATAGTATAAAAGTCTTGCAAAAGCTACTTAATATTCTCACATTAAATTCTTGGAGAAGATCCTTCCTGCCTCTTTTTTACATACAATCAATGGATTACTTAACACAAAAGGTCAGTCACGAACTCTATCACTCCTTCTCAAAGCATTTAAATGACTTTAGGGACTCAAAGACATATTTCAAGCTATGATTTCTTGAGTTTTGATGTTGTAAATATGCCATTCTGCACTGTAACATTTAATACAATACCCTAATTTCATATTGAGTAGACCTTTCTAAATAATTAAGAAACTGGCTTGAAAACATAATAAATAAAATGGCTATTTCACTCTACTGTGAAATCATTGCATCTGCACCTCATTTGTGCATATTTAGACAGATGATAAATATGGGAAAATATGAAATCTGAACAGTTTCATTAATCCTAAACCAAATTATGATTCAGGTAATTGGAAATTCACTGGAAATTCAGGTTAACAATTTGCCTGATACACTAGTTAACAAATATTGGTCATTTGTTACCATCCATTAAATTTTTTTCCTCGTTATTGATCTAAAATATCTAGTCAAAACATTTAGTTGTCTCACCAAAATAACTATTGTAGATCAGAGTGAACACTTTGATCTTATCTCTCCCAAACTTTCCAAAACCTACGATTTGAAAAAAACTGGGGAAAAAAAAAAAAATTAAAAAAAATAATCTTCTATGTACTTTTTTAATGAATACTTTCCTGGAGTTTTTTGCTATAATATCTTGTAAAATGTTTAATTCTGTGAAAATTTGTGGAAGAAAATATCAAAACCATTGCAGAAGATTCATTTAGAAACCGTGCCTTTTAGTTATTCTTTTTTATTTGTTATTATTTGTACAATCTTTCATATTTTGTTCCACTTCTAAACAAAAATTATGTTTGAAATGTCAGTCTGAAAACAGAAAATCCTAGCTCTCCTTAAAAATTAGAAAATATTGGTGCATTCAGCAAATAGTCACAACATTTAATAAGTGTGATAATACAGTTACAGTTTCAGAAGGAAAACAAACGGGATGAAATTTACCTATTTCTCTTATTCAAGGTAGAACTCTGATTTAAGACCTCTGCTGAAGGTCTTTAAAAGGTAGGTATAGAGAGTATTTAAAAGATATTCTATAATGGTTATCGCAGTCAATAAGACCTTCTGCAATTATGCTTACATGCTATTTTTACCTACACATTGAACAAAGAACAGGTTGTGGTAAAATTCTCAGACTTCTCATAACATAGACTGTATTTGAGAGTAAAACAAAGGTAGATCACTGAATAGATGTAGTGTTTATTTTGTTAGACTCTGTCAATTGCAAGAAATAATCTCTAGGTTAGATACATCAGACATTAAGTGAATAAAGCTTATAGACATACGGATTTTTAATTTCTATATTGTTCTACTCTTATTATTTTTTTACCAATATAATTTTGTTTTAATATTCAAAAACATAGCATGGATATTTGCATATCCCAATTTTAACTAAAAATAAAGTAAATGTGGTTCTAATTTTATTCGATTACATACTGGTAGCATACCATTTGAAAGTGGCGAAATACAGTAAAGAATATATTCCCAAGTTTAAAGCACTGTTAAAAAAAAAAATAAAATTGCGTGATTACACTACTGCATTTGTACCACAGGAGCATTTGCTAAATAGTACTATCATTCTCAGTAGAATTTTATGTTCAAAACAAAGAATAAAGAAAATTATGAGGAAAAAAGTGGCAAATTGGAAATAGAAGCAGAAGCTCTGTTTCACAGACTGTTGATGATCACTTTTCTATTTTATGTGTCAGGTTTAAATTTCCCTGTGGCAGCAATTTAAATCTTTTTTTCTTTCCTGAGGCTGCTTAAAAATTTAATTTAGCTCAGGCACGGTGTCTATGTTTTATAATAGGAATATAGAAAACTCTTCTAATTTGGGGGCTGACCCTTTTAACAGATTATAGAAATTTAAACATAATTAATCAGCTTTATTCATAGAGTTACATGGGCTTTCCACAATTTACTCATGTAAATTTCTTTGCTTGAGTTACAGTAGACTACATTAGAGAGGGTATTTGAAGGCAGATATTCACAAGTCACACATTCATGTGGTGCATACACAGTGGAAGAGTCATTTGCATGCACATCCACACACACACAGATACACATACATAAATCCAATAAATCTACATCTCTTCAGAAGTTTCACCAGTCATCCTCAACTCACATTAACTCCTTCACATTCAAGTTCCTGTATTATTTTTTCTGTATTTTTAGCTAAGGGTTGGAAATGGATTCTCACTTCAGAAATTACCACGTGGCACAGTCTTTTCACCCTTCTCTCCTGAGTTAGAAAATCACAGTCCTTAACATGAAATGCCACTAAGGTCAGATATTAGGACCGCAGTTGTTTGTTAGGGTCACTGAGTGTTAAAGGCAAATACGAAATTTGAAAAGAAGAATATCACTGTAAAATTCTTAATTACATGCTTTGCTGTTTTCTTTGTAGGTTATAGCTGAAGAATATTCTAAAAGGCTTTAACTAGTAGGAAGGATAGCATCGTTTTTTGTAAACAATAGAGTTCAACACAACAGACTTAAAGACTGCATTTCTCAGAACTTGTATCTTAGTGACAGATGAATTTTAAATGGAAAAGAGGTGCCTCTTGATCCACTTCCACAAATTTATAGCTGCACGGAATTCAGGCAATGTCAACGTCAGTGACGTTCGCTTTAGCTGTTTTCATGTCTATGTATACTTATTTAATTTCTTTGCAATTAATCATTTCCTGGATTCTGAGAAAGTGTGTGGATATTTATCCACACAATAATACAAAATATTATTATGTTTTAGATTAATCTCATCCTCAAAAAGAAAAGCCCAAACCCAACAAACCCAAAACATGACCTACCAAACAAGATTATGGAGAATGTCAGCTCAGTACAGGCTTCCAGTTCTTCATGTTTCATGTTTGTCCAGCAGCTGAAGAAGGGTGGTTATGATGATTTCTGTGATCTGTTCCCATCTCTTTCTCACCCTGGCTCCTAGAGAACATTTTGTTTTCAATTCTGTGCTCTTCCCCTTGCCCAGCTGTGAAAGAGTACACTTCTTTTTCATACAGGTGTTTCTGAATATATAAATAAATAATATTTAAAAGAAGATTAAAGAGGCTAAAGAAGAGAAGAGCTTTATTAAAATAGAGAGGAGCATGAGAAGAGATTTTGGCTGCTGCTCATTGTACTTTTTGAGGTCACCGAAGAGAAATCAGCTGAAATTATCTGAATAAAAAAATACCCTGGAAATATTTTTCAAAGGTTATGGGTGAATAAAAGATCACAGTAAAATTAGAAATTACTGCTAAGAGAAATAAGAGAAGTCAAGGGGATAATTAACTAAGAATGATTTCAGAGTAAAAGGACATTGCTCAGTTAGCTTAAGTTCCATCTATTATTAAAGAACACGGCTAAGTCTGTGTAATAGTGTTGGGGATGTTTTGTTTATGAGTTGACTGTAAAGTTCTTTGATGGCAAATAGTAGAAAATGTGTCATACACAGGAGCAACCAAGAAACTGAGGGCTTTTTCTGTAGTTCCTGCTGCTCTTACCACAATTCGTTGAACCAAACAAAAGGAGAGCAAGATACTGGAAAAAAAAAAAAAAACACAACAATGAACATATAAGAGGGGGAAAAAAATGTTTTCATGATATCATCCCTACAGACACCATAATCCATCTCTCTGCGTGAAAACCGCTTGCTCTGGTGGGAAGGGAAAGCACCAATGGGACTGAAGCTATCTGTGTCATCATCTATCTCCATGATACCGCAGGGAATAGAAGCACCTGAATTCAAATCCAGTCCATATAAGCTTGCAATAATTACCTTGTCCTGCTCTGTTCCCTCTGAGGGGAAGGTCAGAACAAATGGCGGCTGAGCAAAAATCTTAGGTCAGTGTGGTTGGTCATGGTATCTTACAGGTATCATGGATGGCTGTGGTACCTCAAGACCCCCAAACCTTCACTCCTGCATTCACAACACCTGTCAGCTTAGAAGACAGAGATCACTTTCTTACCCATTTTACTTTTGGCAGTATTGTTTAGTGATGTGAATATTTGCCCATAAAGAGAAATATGAAACAGACTTTATAAATAGCTTTCCCATCCCCTAAGAAAGTATGTCCAAAGGAGGCATGCAGGGTCGAGTAGTCTTAGCAAAAATAAATTCATTATAATAAATATATTAAAATTAAAAAAATTAAAAATAAAAGAAAATAATAAAAATAAAATAAAATAAAATAGAATAAAATAAAATAAAATAAAATAAAATAAAATAAAATAAAATAAAATAAAATAAAATAAAATAAAATAAAATAAAATAAAATAAAATAAAATAAAATAAAATAAAATAACAAGACATACATACAGTCTGACATGATAAATTGTTTGGGAAAGGGAGTTTGAATGTTTCTCAGAATCTAGTACTAATTGTAGTTCATTCTCTGTCGATGTCTACAGAAATAGTACATAATAAATAAACATTTCAGTGTATGCTGATTAGTTTTCAGTTTCACTAAGGCTACTCTTAATCACTTAACATTTCTACCATCTTTTATTTAATTCTCCTTCTTATGCTTCTAAGTGTTTTTAGGAAGATATTTTAAAAGCCTTTTTCAATTCAGTAAAATATGAGAGAGAAGCTTTATAAAACCAGCACCAAAACAAAGCACCTTGTAATAGATCACGGGTTGTTACAGGACCACTGAGAAGATATGTTCAGCTAGGTCCAATTGTTATAATCATGAAAATAGCAAACAGATTGAAAATGAGTTAGTGATTTAGTTATTTAACTAAAATGTAGGCTCGGTTGTCATATACTCTTCTTTAACTCTTCTTTAACTCTTCTATGTTTCCTTCAGCCTCAAAACAAATTCAGAGATGTTGTGCTACTGAAGGACACGTTTTTTGTTCTGAAAATAAAAAATGTTAGAGGAACATTCTTTCCTTATTATAGTTATCTATATATTTCTTTATTATATAGATCTACATTTTGTCTACATGTTGCATTGATGTCATGAGAGAGTACTTGCTTTTTCTAAAATGTTTTTAAAGGTTATGTATCCAATATAATCCCAAACCAGCCACAAACAGTTAACCTTTTGGTTTTTCCTCACTTCTCAGATCTCCATTGCAACAATCCTAAATGTTTACTAAGATATAGCATTGGAGGCGGTAAGGTGAGATTTATTTTAAACACTGCACACTAAAAAACCTTGACTTTATCTCAGTTTTTCAAATATAATGCACATGGTTGGATTATGGCTAATGTTTCTATATTAGGATTATAAAATTCTAAAATATTCAGGTAAAAAAATCTGATATTGGATAGAGAATATTTGGAGAATATATTTTCTGTAATTTCTATGATATACTTTTTTTTTTTTTTTTTCAATATTTCATGGTGTCATCAAGAGTTTGAGAGTCAAGAGAAAAAATTGTCTAGCATATTTATGAGCCGAGTTCATCTCAACACTCATCAACAATTTTCTTCTTAGTATTTGAGTTGGAGCAAGTTTTCCAAATCTGAGTACCTATTGTTAGTCCTTTAAATGAAGATTTAGGAGTTCATAGATTTCAGAGTCTGGTAATATGGTGGCTTTGAATGGGATGTTCAGCATCTTAAAAGATCAAGACCGGTGTCTGAAGACTTAAGACCATGATCAAAAGAGATTCATAAATACATTTAACAATGAGTATTATCATAGTGCCTAAATTTCAGTACATGCTGTGAAAATATATGCACAAAGGCCAAAATAAAGCTATTGAAAGCTTTCAAAAAAAAAATCAAAGTCAGATTGCAATTTACAAATACTCATTATTCATAAAGTGATAAAGTATGACCATTTTACTAGAATATACAGATTAGGTAAATGCCCAAATATTTTAGAGATTGGAGAATGGTTCTTATTTACTCTAAGGCTATCTCTTGATGCTTTAACAACATGAAAGGACCTTTCAAAGTGAAAACATACATCTATACATGCCTACTGTGACCGGGGAACTAATAATTAGAAAGGTGTTAAATTGTATTGATGTATACAAGGATAAAGCCTAAAGTGTTTTTGAGGCCAGATTTACACTACCTGATGCCAAAAGGAATCTTTTTGGTGATGGCACAGGATGTTTCATCAGGATACCTATGAGACCTTAATTAAAGAATGAAAAATTAACTGCCTAAAATATGAACAACACACTGCAAGAAGTCCTTGGAACTGCAAAGCAAACTGAGCTACTGAAAATATTTCAAGTGGACAAGTTTCTTCCTGTTACAGAAAGTAATATATTCTGCACCATAACCTCAGTGCAGCTACGCTGACAATTTGATGGTACATTGCACAGATATCCACAAGATGTGCAAGTCTAACAGTATTATAATTCAGCCATGCCACGGAGGCTCCTGCCTATGGAGGAACAGACTACGTGAAGCACGTTGCCAAATTGGGCTCTGTATCGTTCACACTTCGCAGGGTCTGAGAATCTTGTAAGATCTTTTGCCAGCAGCCCTCCACGCGCAACGAATTTTCTCATAAGCTCTTCCTTTCAGCACCTGAGTCACATCTTCCCCTTCTTCAGTCTCAGTTTTGTCATCCTCATTAGCGATACTGGCCACTGATTTTTCTGTTATAAACTGTATAGCAGCTTTGGGATTATCATGGTGTAATCCAGAGCAAAAAGTGAACAGATTGAAGACAGAATCCCACACATATGTTGCATAGCAGAGTCTTCTGACTCAGCACAGCAGGAGCTATGTGACACCATATAGAAATTACAATTTTCTTACATTGTCTAGATAGCTGAGACAGGATAAAATCAAGCCACAGCTCCATACTTCTCCAAATTGTCTGTGCAATAAATTCCTACCTACGTCACGAAATGCAGCTCCACTTCAAGAGCCATCATTTCACCAAAAGTGGTGCAGTTTCTAGTAATTTCATGAGAGCAGCTTCCTCTGGACCTCAAAGCCTTTTATCATCAGTGGACTTTTCTCAAATTGTTTTCAAGCAGACCAGGCATCCTCATATTCTGTAATTCCTCTATATAATTTGAACAGTACTCAGAAATTTTATTCCAAAAATTGATAAGTACTCTGACATAGCAGGCATTTAAAAAAAAAATCTGACTAAACATAATCATATTGTAAGCTTTAGCAGATTTCCGACTCCAAAGATGAAATGTGTTGTTTCTTTCTCCATTCACCTTTTTCTATGTTGCACAGATTCACCTTTCCCCATCTTTCTCCTTCCCTCCATCAGACAGAAGCGTGAGTGGCCAGCTCCATCGACAGGAAAGTCAACATTTTCAGTCAACCTGGACACGTTTGCACTGCAATAGTTAATCAATTAATTTGTCAGGAACACTATCCATATTATAAACAGATTGTAGAGGAGAACAAAATCATTTTAGATTTAGTATTATCCACCAAAATAAATTCAGACTAAGTTTAAAAATGAAATAAAATGCATTCATAATAATGAAGTGGTTTTAGTACATTGATCATTTTCTACAATATCATAATTATGACTCACCTTCAAACCAGGATTAAGAAATTTATATTGCTTAACTGCAAAATGAATTTCTAAACTCTGCTCTGTGTTGACATTCATTGTGCAATTCATTTTGAAAATGAAAGGGAAAATAAGAAAAAAAGGAAATGCAGAAAAAGAGATAAAATTTTGCTAGAACAGAGATTTAAAATCTTTTGAGACTCCAGGAATTCATGCTATGTAGACATCTGAATGACCTTCATACAGTTATCCAGCAAATCTGAAGAAGAACTGAAACACAGCTGATGACTGTCACCACTATGCTTCCAGTTGTACAAGTTCTTATAAAACCTTCAGATGAGAAGGTTTCAATAGAGGAGCAATCATGACACACGTATGAGAACAAAGCTATTGACATGCTGTATTTTCCTGGACAATGTCTAACCTTTAACACTGGAATAATGAGAAGTAAGTTAAATATAAAAGTAAATGTAAAAATCTTTCCCACCAAAGGGACATTTTTCAAACTCCTTTATACAAAAATCCAGGACATTGAAACCCGGGCATTGTTCGTGACTGAAAGGCAAATCTTTGACTCACTTTGAATGAACAGGTTTTAGTCATGAAAAGAAACTTTATCTTCATACCGATGGTAAAGCTAGGTAAATGCAGACTTGTTGTCATCCAATTCTCTGTTCTTTTGTGCACCACCATCAGTGGTATTTATTCACTCTCATGTTTCTGTTTAAGATAAATTCTGAGTCAATTGGGGCCTAGAAATGTCTTAGCAAGTATTAGTGCCTTGTATTTAACTTTTCATATTACAACTTAATAGTTGTCAGATCATTGTTGATGATGGGAACATAGTAATTATTATCTTTATTCTTGACAATATAAAAATGCGTAAGATGGAACTGAACTTAACCTTATAAAAGAGTTTATGAAACAACTGTAGAGAATAAGGAAAATACTTTCATCAGGAGAAGTTAAGGAATAACAAGTCGTATTTGTATTTGTGTTTCACGTTATCTCTCTGTGAGGAACCTTTGTTCTCCTTGTCAGTTCATATCTGCTGCTCCATATAAGCACTCTGTGACTCTCAGTAGAGATTAAGGATGTGCTTCCAACAGAAATGGACAGGCATCCAGCAACTTCTTTCACAGGAATCACTTGAAAAGCTAGAGACTTTATTATTATTGATTCAGGAGGATTTTGAAATTCTATTGGAGAAGTGTATGCTGTTTAGTGTGAATACTAAAGCATGTAAACTTAACATTACTGGTTTTTGTTAATATGCAATGACACATCTATATTTGGCATCTAAATGAACAATTATGTTACATGTGTTTTCCTAAAAGGTGAATAAGAAACACAAGTTACTGTCTGAGGAACTTTCTTTTAAAGCTTGAACAAATATTAAGAGTTCCTCTACCTCCTCCCATGCAAGTATTCCTCTCAGCTCATACATGACTTCATGATGGAAATCAGCAACCATATAAACAAAAGACAAGAATTAAAAAAAAAATAATGAAAGATAATGAAGGCATAAAGTAACTTCAGTCTCTTGAAACTGAATGGACATGAAAAATCACTTAACAATGATACTGACACACAATAGAGCATCCCAGAGCTTGTTTGCTTTTGTTGTGTCATGAAAAGCATCACGATATCAGGGTCTTCTCTTCTTTTTTGGATCTCTGTGAAACACTATACAAGTGTGCTAAGAATAAATGAGTCCAGAAGATGTCAGAGGCAGAATTTGTCCACTGACCATGCCTTCTACATCCAATACAAAGTTATTTCCCAGCAAGAAAACCTCTCCCTAGACCAGTTTTCAATGACTCAAACCATGGGGCTTCCATCACTTCTCTCTAGAGACTATTCCACAATTCTAATAGATCTCACTATTAGATACATTTCCTTGGTAATAAGACTAAATTTTCCTTTGCTCAATTTCATCCCTGCAAAATGCATCCCTTGGTTGCAGTATGAAACACTTGCTGGTTCAAAACTAACCATGTGTCTTTTTACTTCCTCATAGCAGCATAACCTACAGTGGTCTGGTTTTATTCACTTTATTTTTAAAGATTTTATATGTTATAAAAGTTACTATTTTAGTATATAAAACACTTTTTTTTTTTTTTTTTCATTCTTACTTTTTCATAAGTGGGAATTCTACTTTCCACAGTTCCCAAACTCTGAAACTTAGAAAACTGTACCTTTATGCGTTGTTAGTGGCTTGGGTTCTGTCTGCCTGGATTTTCACAAGCAGTTCACCATTTACAGAAGAGGTTAGAAAACTTTAGTTCTATGTGAGTGAACACTTTAACGTCTTTAAACACATAATTTCATGGCCTACTTTCTTATACCAAATGGACTCAGACATATCTAGTACGTACAGGTGCATTCAAGAGGATTTTCTTCATTTAAATTTTAAATATTTAAATACTACATTTACCCTATGTAAATTCAGTTCCTTGATAAAAAACAAGGAGCAAATGGGAAAAGGGAGATCTAATAAATTTATTTTTAACTTATATTTAACAAAATTTTATCTTTCAAATTTTTATATTGATTTTACTTCTGTATTATTTCATGCTTACCCCTGAAGTGCCACACATACCATGATCCTGTTCCTCAGAATATCAGCAGGGTTGCACTACAGCAACCCAATGGCCCTCATGAAAGCAGGCACTAGAAAGACAAATAATTTTTCCTGGTTTGAGGGCCTTTCTGTATAACAGTGTACACACAGCTGGTGTTTCAATAGGAATTTTTCAAGGTAGTTTGCCAGGGTCCATGCCTATACAAGTCTTGCTCATATACATCTCCAAACACTGACATAGATGCTCACTATCTAGTGGTTTAACATTATTCAAGGTGTAGCATCTTAGGATCCCCAAGTGTTTAGAAATTTGGGAAGATTTTTAAGAAGAGATAGATTTCATAAAAAATGACAGGAAGTGGCTTTGGCTCAGTAGAATGTGAAATCCAGTGTTCACTGCTGAGAAATACAGCATGGAAGAGTGCAAAATGAAATGCCACATGGGTAGCACACCCCTGAAGTTGCTAAGAGGACACATATTAGCAAGTCATGTTGGTTCAGTTTATCAGAGCAACATTTGGCCAAGAGAGCAACTATCCTTCTTTGGCTCAAGTTTGCTTTAAAATCAGGGTCAAGTGAACTTGTTTTACTAAAACAAGAACTGACCTGAACCTTCACCAGACATGAACTACTTACTAAATATTTCAGAACTGCATGAAAAATGTAAAATTCTGCATAAATGCTTAAGCATGTAATGCTTGATTCTGCCATCCTTACTCACATCAAGTAGTCTCTTACTCTTTGAGTAGTCCCACAAAACATGTGTATTTACCCAGGGAATAAGATAGCTGCACAATGTAATGGTACAGAACAGCACTATTTTTGCCTGTTTCTTTCTTCAGTGGTCGGTGAGGAAGATGTCTCACATACCAGACCTGACAGTAATGCACAATAAAATGCCTAGAGAGAGGTAGATACCACTATGTTTAAAGCAATTTCTGAACTAGACCCTTTTCTAATCTCTGCTTTAAGTACAGTACTTAGTAACAATCTGAATACATTTTTTCCATGTTAAAATCTTCTTTTGACACTGCATCTGTCATACAGCCAGCACGTCTGACCCAGATGTACTGAGTAAGCCCCACAGATTATTTGTCAAATAAATTCTGGAACCTAATATTTGGGTCTTTTATTTAATTGGTATGCAAATGAAGAAACAAGACAGCATTTGTGCTCGATACAGTTGTCACTTCAAATTCTGGTAACATTCATTATCATGCTTACAGATGTTTTTTTTACACCTAACATCTGCCAATACTACCTAAACCGCAGGAAGTTGACAAACCTGTGCAAACTTCCTCTCAGTCTCCCTCTCGCTTTCTGTTATCTGTTCCATGCACACTAATTTTGTGCATCTGAGGCCTCTGCTCGCCAGAATTATGCCTGCTTCCTAACACCTCTGCCTCCAGAGCTTTGGATTTGAAATTGAACAGACACAGAGCCAATTTATCATAGGATGACATGTGTCATGTTCATGGTATAACCAGAGGGACCTACTGTATGCACTGTATTTATCCTTTTGTTGTCAACACGGACAAAGACAATACTGGCAATAGGCAGCTATTAAATTTTTAAAATACAATACATATACTTAACTGTTGTTCTGTTAGAGTTGGGGTTTTTAAATGTACTACCAGCTCATTTTGTTTAACACCAGATTTCCTTTGTCAGATAATCATCTGTCATTCAGGCATGCGGCGTATTAAAATATGTGAGCACCAAATACCAATGCATTAGCAGCAAGTCTTCAAAAAAGCAACATAAAAACCATTTCATACGTACTCTTTCTGCAAGTAAGAAATCATAATCAGATTTAATGACAGCTTACACATATTTTTATATACTAATGTTGTTTGTAGCTATATTTATACCTAACTATACATAATGTGTTTGCAGAATAGACATATAAATATGTGTATATGTATGTCTATAAATATATGTGTGTGCATGTGTGTGTTTGCATATATATGTGTATATATAACATATAGTTTGCCACAGATAAAGATGCAGACAAAATTAGTAGCCTGACTAGTAATGAGTGAATTAAATATCTCAAAATATTGAGAAGAGATTTCTATCAGAAAAGTATGTCCAGAGATTTAATTCCCAGAGAGCAGGAAAGCAAAAGTTGATGTAATTTGCCTGTCATCTCCTGACTTTGAGCCACCCTAGGGACAGAAAAATCCCTGGCACCTTTCAGCTGATTTCCAGGTATGTTCCCTGACACCTCACTCACCCGTCGTCTTCTGCTGAGGAAAATCCCGGAGCAGGCAATGGGTCTACTCTTTCATTGCAGTGATAACCATGCACTGTGGCTTTATTTTAAATAGTATTGTTCCTTCAAAATCCTCGTAGTTAAATCTGCTGGCTGATCTACACAATAATACCAAGGTGGGTTTGGTGAAGTAGTAACACCGGAGAACTACCCAGGGGACAGAAATTGAGGGCTTTGTTTCAGGAGCAGGTAGGGGTCAAGTAGAGACTACTTAATAAAAAGTGAGAAGACCCTTTTTTACAGATATATTTCTCATCCACAAAAACTGAAGATATTGTTTATTCAAACGTACTTCATATTATAGGACACTTAGTAAGTTAGTTACTCTGAATTCATAGATTACCAGAGTCACTAAGGTCATATCTTATTACTTCTCCTCCCATATTGGATGAATGAATCTGTTTAAACAGGGGATTAGCACATAGTATATAGTGAATAATGGCCAGACGTATATTTCATACTACATAACTGCAGTTATACAACTATCTGAAATTCACAGAAAAGTGGATTTGAATATTTTCATAGAGTGCAAATGATCACATAATAGGAGTTCTGCATATGTATTTCTATTTATGATGTGATTCACACTATTACAGCCTTAATACAAATGGAAGAGAAGTGAAAAAGGAGGGAATCTTGCTCCATGTACATACACTATTAAGAGATAATCTACTATCGCTCTTTTCCAATTTAGCAGACTGAGGGTTTCCCATATTTTTTATTTGCCAGTATGAGAAGCATCAGATTTTTCTGCTGAACATGAGGGATAGAAAAGAGTTAGTTAAAGTTTTCAAAAATTCAAGGTAGATTCAGATTGCCTTTTAGACGAAGTGAAGGATGAAGGGCTTTGATCTTATTTGATATCATTTAGGTCCTCTATTTCTGGTAATGTAAAACCATACTAGAAAAAATCTAACGGGGTGGGGGACGGGGCGGGGGACAGGGGGTTGTTAAGGAAGGAAAAGTAATGGCTAAAACCAGGAAAGCATTAACATGAAATAAACCAAGTAATCCCCATTCTTCATAATAGTCTCTTTTCTGGAGGAATAAAAAGAAATAGAAAGTTAGGCAATACATTTTTGCTGTAAGTTAGCATAAAAGATAACCAGAACTAGGCATATTATGCATTTTGTTTTGTTTTATTTTTAAACAATTGGAGGGAGAAAAAGCTTGGATTTAGCAGAGAATTTGCAACTGAAAATTTTCTGACAGCACTGCCTCTGCCCATCTGTGCAAAGATTTTTAGTAACGCAAACATAGCAGTGATGAAGAGCATAACATGAAATACCATGTATTTGGCTCATTTCAAGATACCAGCCAAAGAGCATGGCTCAAAAATCATAAAATGACTGTGCAAATTTTCCAGCATAAATATTCCAGTGGATAGCTGTTAATTGTCAAAATAGTCACGGGTCAATTATCACAACCATATACATAAAAGTTTTAAGGAGAGTTTCATTTTTATTATAGGGCAGGTACAAGGACTAACAGAGAATTGGAGGCGGGGGGGGGGGGGGGGGGGCTTTTTTCCTATTCACCCCATAAAATCTTTCTCCTTAATCTTTTCATCTTTTCCCAACTCCACAAATGTACTTCTTTGTATATAAGAAATAGCTTGGAACAGCCTGATGTTGTTTATATTTTATGCACAAGAAGCTATTGATTTTATGGGATTAACTACTGGAGCAATGGGAATGAGATAGAAAAGGCAAACATCATCAGACAGAAATAGGTCAAAATGTCTACAAAGTAGAATATCTTCATCTGACTTGTAAAAGCAATATAATTTGGTTCTATTTTACAATGAATACAGAAAAACATAAAAACATGACTGGGGTGAATTTTATGTGAACGGTTTATAGCTCAAATGATTCAAAGCTCCTTGTGCCTGCTATAGCTATCTCTTATGACATATGGTCATGGGTATTTCCTGACCTGCGTCTTATAAGTGACTAAAGTACAAGTTTTTGCTCATTTTTTGGTGTTCTCAACTATACATTTGAAAAATCATATAACACCTCAGCTTCAGTTATAAACACCTATACACAACAGTACACCTGTCTCACTGCTCTAGGATAATGGGAAGTTTATTTCCCATTATACAAATTATACAGTATACAATTGTACAATAAAATTTTCCCTATGAGCAGATATAACAGAGGGAGTACAGTTATGTAAGGACTAAATCTGAAAAAATATTTGGGTCTTTTAAATGCTGCTGATAGGAGCACCAGGGAAGGTGACTGGAGGCCCCATAGTCCTCCAGCCTGGGTAGCAGCTGTATCGGTTGGGTCTAAATGGGAGAGACAATAAAGCGGAGACTAAGCACAATAGAAGACAAAAAATAAGTGGAGGACAAAAATATGTGTACTTTTGCGTGCAAAATCTACATCTCACTTAAAGTGGACTGCTGAAAATTTTCTCAAAAATGAGTGAATCTGGTGAATCTATCACCCCTGTCTCAGATAATCCATGTACTCTCTACAGATCTGAAAATTCCATGTTTCTTAATTACAAAAAAAAAAAAAAAAAAAAAAGAAAAAAAAAAAAGAAGTGTGAGCAAAGGAGGAAAAAACATGGTAGATTCATTAAGGAACAAAGTCTCCAGCTTACCCATATGCATAACCCACATTGTTGCTGAATCACAATAACAGAGTTAGCTGATAAGTTTTTTTATATAGATAAGTAGGAAAGCTATATGTTCAGAAGTTCAGACTAATGAGAAAATAGTGCTTACAGGCAGTTTCAGGTTTGTGTTTGTCTTTCTCAGATTTTTTTTTAATATTATTGTTTGTCTTTCTCAGATCATTTTTTTTTAATACACAAATCAGGCTAAAATGATTTTATTGGGATACACAAATAAATAAGCAGATAAAGCAGACTGATTAAGCAACAGACCTCAATATTAACACTAGAAAGTATGCTTAACCACAGACTTCCAGCTCTGGACAACAGGCATTTAATTATGTGCAGTGTTGAGAATAATTCATAGTAACCTTGCTTGTATTTTTCTTAGGATTCATTTTATTTTTGAAATCCATACACTTCTTCATACAATGAGCAAAGAAAGCCATTAAGCACTATTTTAATCCATAAGGACATTGGCTATTCCCCTTTCCACAAAAGCCCTGGGTCCCATTATTTGCAGGAAGCTGACCTATATCCAAATGCTGCAAAGAGTCCAAAACTCAACAATTAAATATATATTTCCTAGCTCTACACTATTCAACCTAACTTTGCCTTCAAGACGCCAACACAAAGTTGAAACAATTCATTGAATATTTCCTCTAAATAAGGAAAGAAAGTGGAAAGAAGAGATTCTTGAAAAGTTTATGTACAATTTAAATACACTAGCTCTTCCTGCCCTACTAGCCCATTCACCTGTGAGTTCAAGTCAGCAGACTTAACAGAAGAAAAGGCTTGCTCCTAGCTCGTGGAGCCATGTTGATCTCCAGTCACATCTGTTGGTATGGGAGAAGAGCATAATACTTATGTTTTCCATGACCATGCTTCTGAAGACTTTTATTGCAACATCTGCTGCAACTTGACATCTGCCCATGTTCTCAAAGTGTCATTGTTTTGAATGAGAAAGAAAGAAAAAAGAAAGACTGAGAGTGAGAACAGACACTAGAGAGTGCTCACAAAGTTGCAGAGTTTGAATACCAAAGCAAAACCAAGCAGTGATGGCTACAGATATGGAAAAAGGATCATATATTCTTTTCAATGCTTCCTACCTCAGCTGACAATGTAAATGAAGGCAGTACTAAACAAAGAAGAACTGTCTGGATGTGAAACAGTCTTTTTTTCCCAAATTTTTACATCTCTCTTCCTTCAGGGTCTGCTCATGAGTCTCCTATCTAGCATGTATCTCTGACACCAGGCTTCCTCAGTGAACGGCTTGGACCTCATTGAGGAAGAGAGCTCATAGCCTTCCAGGGGTGCAGGGGACTTCCCATCTTTCTTGAAGGGCATCCCCATTCAGTAGGGGCATATATGAATGATTGCCCAATGACCATGACAGGACGTTGAAGGAGACTAAAGGTCCTCACCACTATCTCTCTGAGGCTGGACCAGCATAGGGATAACATCAGTTGGCATGACTGCTTGCAGCAAGAGAATCATACCCAGGATGACCTAACAGCTTTGACTCCTCTTGACCTTAGAGATGGTTTCAGTCCAGAAACATGGTGCAAAGATGAGTTGTGAGTGTCATCTGGTAAGCAATGAAAGGCCACTCCACTGTAACCCCTCCTGTGTCAGTGCCAGGCCTGAACACACTGTTTGCATTCATTTTCCTCTTATAGTTGGGTGTTAACTCCCATGAACATGGAAAGTGTTTGCACTACACCACTGCCCTACCCGAGTCATGTCATGGAAGGTGAGTACCAGGATATATTTTGCGGTCTTCTACCACAGCTGCTTGCCAGGTGTGGAGCTCTGCTGCCTGTTTCTTTCATAATAATTTATATTTTCAGGGCTAACTGTACAATGAAGGAAAGTTAGAAAAAGAGTTAACCTCACTCAGTTTAAAACAGAAAAAAAGAAATAAACAACAAAAATGTTGAAAGCTGTAATTCTCCTTCTAGGGGGCTAAAGGTTAGGTTTGTTAACAAGGATCTTGTCTGCGACCCTTCAAGCCCTCTCCTGTTCATCAGTGAGAAAAGCATTTTGACTTCTAAGAGGGCCTGAAAGTGCAAATTTTATCAGATACTGTGTCCAGGTAGATTTCAGTCTTAGAGGAAAAAGAGACGGAGCCAGTGATGAAGATGGCTAATAAGCAGATATTCATTTGTTAATGTTTGAATGAGATATTTACAACTGTATCTGGTAGTACATATCAGCTACATCTATTTTGTATTACAATCAAGTTTTCATATTATTTCTTTGGCTAAGAAGTAGATCTATGAATTATTTATCCATTTGTGTAGCTGGTCGTTGCTGATAAACTGAGCAAACATGGGATTCCTCTGATATCACATATCATCCAGCTCACAGAAAATCTGATGCTTTATGTCAACTACCTAATCACTGAAAGATGACAAAAAGTAAGTATAATTAAAAAAAAAAAAGAAAAAAAGAAAGGCTGTTGAAGTATTTCAGAAGTTAACTAAGAAAATCACCAGCTTGGGATAGCTGGTAAGGAGAAGAAGATAAAGTTAGAAACAATTGTGTTTCTTATCACCTTACACATATTATTACTAGACTACAATTGAAACTAGTGAGTGTCTTTAATTTCTGGGAATTAAATTTAGCCTGATACTGTTATTCATACATAGACTGGACATGTCTTCGTTTTCCCAAGTCACTGATTCAACCTATTTGCCCGCTTTCTTTGTTTCACATAAATCATAAAGCAGCTGGGACGGGGTGGAGGGTAACAGGTGCTGACCAGGCTTATTGGTTTAAGCAGGATTGTTTGTGCTCAACAGGGTGCTGAGAAATTGGCCAGCACACTATAGTGTGAGAAAAGTTAACAAAGAAGCATACATGCTACCCACCAGGTAATGAGCAAAACACTACATTTTTTATTTTGATGTATGCCTTTGTCACTTGACAATGTCATTTCTCTGGCCACTGACAAAGTTACTGTGGTTTTCTTTATAGTGACAGTCTCATATAATTTCTCTCTCTCTGACTCTACACATTAAAAAAAAAAAAAAAGGCAGAGAAAGTTGATCTATTTGGGGTGGGATGAGTGTCAATACACAAAATGTATACTGGATCCCTAACGTGTCAGAGAGATACCAGTCAGCATAGTAAAGTTGGTCAAGTTACCATTGACTTCTCAAGTATTAACTTTATTTTTCAAGATGGGTTCAGTCCCTTTTCAGCCAGAAGCGCACTAAAAAAATACAAGATTGTTCTATGTGCTGCCACAGATCAGGAATGGGATCTGTGCCTGGTCTTAAATCAGATACTTTGGTGTAGCCATAAATATGTATCTATAACCATGTATATATACACTGAAGTCCAGTCTCATCCATGCCTAAACTGTCTCATTTTAGGCAGTTATTGTGAAATGGAAGGCAGATACCCAGAGATTTCAGACTAAAATCTGAAGCAGCTGATGACCACAGAAACAGTTCCCGCCTTGGAAAACTACATTACATGAGCAATGGTAGCTGAGATTGATATAGGTCTCTGCAAATTAATAAGGGAACAGGTAAAAAGAGGACTTTCTTTCCATCCTCAGATGAAATACAAGCAGTGTTTTAATATGTACTACGTCTACCCTTTCTGATAAAATTTTGTCCGGTCTTTTTTCACTGTCTGTTCTTCTTCTCCTTACAGGCTTCAGAGTTAAAGCCAGGGCAGTCTTTTGCAGTTCTTGAAGGCAATATTCTGCTTTATTTTCCCGTTTAGGGAACTGTCAGGTTTATTTCAAAGACCAGTTACATTTCAACATTTTTTTTTTTCAATTGGTTTTGTGGCAATACTGCAATTGGATTCTTCCTGCAGCAGCCAGAAGTGTAGGAAGGCCGGGCTCACCTTCCACTTTATTTGCTGCTCCTGTTTGCCACCTTTTCTCTCCTTGACTCCCGCTACTGAGCTTTGATGATATTTAACCTTTCAAGTAAATAATAACTGTTCCAACATTATATTTTTTCTATGCTGTCCTACACATTACTAGGTAAGTAGATCGAAAGGCCTAAGGAAGGTCTCATGAATTCTCTCCCTTAATAACACTCTCAATGATAATTTCATCACTTTATGCTCCAGAACATCCTCTTTATCCTTTCTGCCAACAAAGATCATATTCATCATAAAAATGTTTAACATGAAGATTATTTGGTTTTAGTTGTGCAGAAAAAATAGGGTTTCCTCTGTGTTTGTGTTACAGAGATCATGTTATCCGACTCTTGTGACAGATTTTTATTTATGCAGCTAAAGGAGAAAAAACAAGCAAGCCCTTAGTGATTTGAAAATAACTTCAATTCTTTACTTATGTACTAAGAGGGTTTAACAGAACACAATCCCTGAATCCCTGTATTGAAATAATCTATTGCCCTGCATTGTTTCCTATAAATGAAATGCCAACACACATAAGCACAGCCAGTGTTGAGCCACAACCACACAGGCAGCTTCCCAATTGTAATTAGAGCAACTTTTAAGAGGTAGTAACTGAAGAAAAGGAGGCAAAATGCAGTGTATTGCAATCAGTGGTGTAATGACATTGTCATATACTAGGAATAAAATACTGTACAGTTAAACAATACCCAGGTCACCGGTTCTGACTAAAATCAGTTTCCTTTGATGAATAAAGTGTTAGTGCTGTATTATGCATTTAGTTCCTTTTGTGATAATAAGAGACTTCTACCCAGATGTGTTCCACCATGTCTGGATACGAACTATTTCTTCTGTTAAGTTACTCTGGGAAGAGGGGGGTTCAACTCTTTTCATATTAATGCAAACTAGTCATTAGACATAAAAGCACAGAGTGAATAAGACTGTAGAGCTAATCAAGGGGTAAATAACACTAAAATGCCTCCTTGCAGTATTTTCCTAAAGAAAATCATCATTCAAATAGTTGAAATTTGGTTCTTCCTGCTCAACTAAGGAAATACAAATTAAATCATCAGTACCCTTATCATCTCTCATTGCCTACTCTCATTTCTTCAGGGCCTGTTGTACAAACAGGTCTATGCTTTATGCATAGGGTGCTGGAAGTCAAGCTTTCCTCCCTCCCACAGGTGATCTAGTCATCATCTTGTCCTTGTTAGTCACTTTCCCAGTTGACCCTGAGCTACAAAAAACAGGCTGAATGAACTCTTCCAACCGGAGCTGCTTACTTGTTTTTTCGCCTTTTCCAATGTCCTCCTTTTGTTTCATTTGGTAAGTTTTCACCTAATTATATGATGGGATAGAGACTGCAGAGCACTGAAGTAAGTAGAAGTGGGATGTGAACTATCAGTGCAATTCTTCTGAACCTGCAGCCCATTTCCTGCTTAGCTTTCAGAGATTTGTCTGCAGAAGCATCAGACCTACCACATTTGCAGCAGGTAAGCTTTTGATTCAGCCACATGTTGGGAGCAATTCCACAGTACAGGATCCCATCAGAGCACCACTGTGTACCTCTATCATAAGCCTTCCTAGAGAAAACAAAAATTGTAGTCCAATACACCGTGTCCCACTGAACTGAAAAAAGAAAACACAAACCCTAAAAAACCACAAAACATTAACCTTTTTAAGAAAGTCTAAAAATTATAAAACCTAAAAACTAATCCCTACCTAACCACAAACATCCAGGAGTCGTGCCTGATGACTAGAAGAAGATGTAAGGAAAAAGAAAGACCAATACAGATTTGCCAAAAATTAAAGATAATATGGGAACTAGTTATCTGTTACTAGAACTAAGGAGACAAGAAACTAAAAAGAGGAGCCTTACTCAAATAATGGCTATCACTTGGGAACCACCATGACATCTGTTTCCCTTGAAAACTTACCCGTGATAAGTCAGAAAGAAGACTGCAGGTGACCCGTTAATTGCACTGGGCATGACTAAGTCCTGAAATTCACCTGGACAGTCAGACTTGTGTTTCTCCTGTCACATTTCCCCTTCCCCACATCACTTCTTCTCTCTTTTTGCTTTGTAATTAAAATCCACTTGTTCTATTCTTCTGCAACACTTAACAGTGATCCTGAAACTGAAAAGGTAGCTAAAAGCCTGGAGCTGGTCCAAATATGCTATATCTCTTGAACACACAAGCCTTTCCAACCATGGTTCCAACCATACCTTTCCAAAGCAACATGGCTGGAAACAAAAAAATCAACATGCAAAACCAAAGCTATATCTTCCGGTTTTGCAGTTCTTTCAATTTTCACATGCACATAATGTTATTTTCTCAGGCAAATAGTCAGAGATCAAGAACAGTATCAGCAACATCAGCCCTTCTCAACTACTTTTTACTTGTTGAGGATAGTTATTCCCATCTCTTAATATCACCCAAAAGTCTGTCAAATGGGAGGCTTTGCCTCAAAAAAGAAATCCTTGAAAAAAAAAAAAATAATTTTGTGGCTAGAAGAGAAAGGTAATAAGAACTTTTACCTTTAAGTATTTTATTAATGCTTTACATTTTCAGTGACTGAAATTATTTTTATGTATCCTTAATAAAACTTGCAAACCATACTTGTTTTAAGATTTTATTGGCCAAGCCATGCATATTCAACATCTTTAACTACACTTACTACGTTATAATGTCAAGATTTTTGACTCTGAGGGCCACTTATTCAAAACGAAATAATACCACATAACTTTTCCAGCATCGTCTACTAGCACTTCCCTCCCATTCCCACAACCTATGAGTACTCATTTTCCTTTTCCTTGTATGCTGATCAAAACTAACAAGCCTTCCTCCTAGTGCTTTCTGACTCTTTTTAGCGATTCATCACCTTATCACCACTACATCTTTTCTGATCTGAAGCCCTGGAGCTATTTCTGGGTGCACAGAAATAGAGAAGCAGAAAGCAAAGTAGCAACAAAATGTAATTGTCGAAGGAAAGCAATTTCATAACAGTTCAGACTGATTTACTTTGCTTATATTTTAGTGGATTTCTGTGGCAGAGCTGAAAGTCCACTTGGGTCCTGTAAGGAAGAGAAAGTGTTTTGGTCAAAAGCAACCAGCTATAAACTTGCTTTGATGAAATTTCAGGAAGGATTCCAGCCAACAGTGGTCAATATTAATATTTTTGAAATGATCTTACATTGCAAGGTTGCTCTTATTTTCACAAGTCTGGGTTCATATAAAGTTGTTTAGCACTTTGTAGAGCCAGAGTCTAAATGTGTTTGCTTTGTTCACATTCATCCACCAATTTTTGAAGACTAAGATTCCAGTGATAACATTTTATTAGAATTTAGGAAAAGAACCATTTGAGATGAGCCCAATAAAGGGTCAGAATCTGAAGGGAATTTTTGTTGCAGTTACATACAAGTGTAAAGAGAAATTTACAATGGAAGCTGGATAGCAGTTTTAAATATGGACCTTATTGCTGCCAATGTGATAGTCAAAACTGAAAAGTCTGGTTTTAAAATATCCTTCAGAAACTTCACTGCGGCATCCACTGAGGGAAAGATTGAACCTGAAGAAAGTTCATTACTGATGATGACTCGAGAACCAAGGGCAAGAGGGCAGGAAAGGAGATGGGGAAATACAGCAGCTTCAACCACAGGATCCACCACAAGTTCTCCCTAACAGTCTGAAAACCAGCCAAACCATTCAGTTCTCAGGTGAGCACATTTTGTGAGGAAGACATTGAAGTTATGGAGGAATGAGTGTTTCAACAGCCATTTTACAGAATGCAGAACACCATTTCCAGGCTTGGAGTTTTAGCTGACATTGTTCTATGAAACAAAGGAGGATACAAAGAAGAAAGAAAAGTCCATAACAAAGTTTTATTTCTCCTCTGTGCTGTCTTATGTTCAAAACACATAACCAGCTTAAATATTCCAGTCCATTTCTCTTGAACCTGTCTGTATTCAAGTTCTCAACTAGCTATCAGTCACAGGCCTTCAAAAGAAAAGAAAAAAAAACCAAAACCTTGTGCAGAGAAATAGGAGTACAATAGGTACTGTATATACAAGCAATATATCATAGAGCCAGAAACAATATCAACAACATTCCCTAAAACAAACAAAAAATTAACAATAGCATTTCAAATGTCAATTAAAGAAACAGTAACTTCACATTAAGGACAGAATCTGCACAAAAGCAACAAGCCCTTTAAGAACAAAATATTTGGATAAGAAGTACATTCAATTAAACTTTTTCTGATGTTTCACTGCATTGAAATCACATCTTTTCTAAAACTAGAGACCAAATTGCAAATCACATTTCTTTCTGGATGTAATCTAAAAAATAGTTCCTTTTTCTTTTTCCCCTAAACAAGATATTATCATCAGGACCAAACTCCTTCTAGTCTTGTAAGTCCCTTTTTCTGTTAAAAACTGTGTAATCTTCCTCAGGCTGTTGAGTTTTGGGAGTAGGAAAATGATTGCAGTCAGAAAACCAGAAAAAAATTCAAGTTTCCAGAAATGCAAGATGGATCATGACAGTGTATGAGCCAAGCAACAAATTTAAAGGAGGTGTTTCATGACTAGACAAATTAACCAAGAGGTTAGAGTAAGCACAAGAACTTTGGAGTTGAAAAAATCATCAGGGAACTATAATGGACTTCAGAGTGTTCACTGTCTATGTGTCCTTGGATAAAAAGTCAAATAACTTCTCCACACCTTTATTTTAAACTGCAAAACAAAACAAAACAAATTCTATAATACATAAAAATAATATAAACCATTTTGTGATTAATGAATGTCATTGCACAAAAGGAGAGAATAGCATTTTTTGTATTTATAACGGAGAGTCCTAAAAGTACTGACAGATCACCCTCTCCTGTATATTTAGCATAAAATTGAAGGATGACTTGGGAAAACAAACTGTATTTTTCCTTCCCTGTAAAGTTGACCTCAATATGAAAATTTGGATTTTTCTACAGTGATTAACTAGTATAAATACTAACATTCGAAGAGCTCTGTAGTTCCAGCTCTACCTGTTGAAAGTTTAAGGATACTTGATCACTTGATCTCTTCCAGCTCTTATATTGAAATTAGCTGTTTGCTCAAATTCTGCTCTTTTAAGTTAAACATACTTATCATTTTAAGTGCCTTGCTTATTGACCTACACAAACAAAGTGGGGAGATACAACTACAAATCTTTTTCTCATCTTCTTAATGCTCCCTGAAATCAGGCAGATTTTTTGACAGTCCATTTATTTAAAGTGTAAATGGCCATTGCAGGTTTGAGATTGGAGAGCTACAAACCAGTTCGTTCTGCCTGTTCAAGTGCACATAAGGTATCTTCACTGACTCCTTTTATCCTGTCAGTTTAGGAGCTGACATAACTGAGTAACTATTGATATTGTTACATATTACACATATATTCCACATTACAATGTGGGATAACTCCAGAAATTCCAGTGAAGTATTTTTAAATTTACACCACTTCAAATATGATTAATATCTAGGTTTTACTTTCATCAAAATCTTGTGTACCATGTGACAATCGCACCTAAAATTCTAGAACAAAGACTATTGTGTCCTGGGATTATCTAGTTCTGGATACTAGAGCAACTGTGAATGCCATAAGAACAATCAGTATAATAAAATGCTTTTCAATTGGTTAAATTCGAAATTCCATAATAAATTAAGTATAATATACCTGTACCAAATTTCAGATATTGTATCTGCTTGCATAAATCCCCAGTAATGTAAAATAAAATTCTTAATTTTAAATTTAAGCCTGGTGTCATTTTGGATACCCAAATATTACCCTTTCTTTAGTATACCAAAGCTTTTTAGGATGATAAGAAATTTATAATGATAAGAAATTAGTGAGCCAGAGATATATATTAATGTAGGTACAGATAAGTGTAATTTGCAGGTTTTGTCCTTTCACAGGCATGAAAGTAATTTGACTGGAAAGAGAATTCTTCAAAAAAATCTCCTTTATGAGAAATGATGGGGAAAGAATTTGAGGAAAGGGGGAATCAAAATGGTGATTTTTAAATCAGCACTGGACTAGAGAAAGAGTTCATCTGAAGGGAGGAGGAAGGAGAAACATGCAGGCATGCCTCTGCATCTCTGAGCAATCTCTGCCTCTTTTGTACAAAAAACCCCCAGTATCTACTCACACTAGACAATTACAAGTGTGCCTTTTTCATTTCAGCAGGAAAAAAAATAGAATAATAGGCAATACATTTTTTATTGTTTTATATATAGTTTTATATTGTTTTGACTTTGTGCATTAATAGATACAAATGAGTTCATTCAGGGATAATTAAATGGAGTAAAATTAAGGAGTAATAAGGAATGTAAGAGACGAACAACCTCTCATGAAAACTGGCTCACTTTGACTTCACAAGTGATAGTGTTTAGATAAGTAACAAAACTGCGGTTTTCTGTGTTTGAAGGTCAAGTTGCACTCATTAAGAAGTCAATTCCAATACAGTCCTAATATTTACCACTGTACCAAGCAATAAATATCTCAGCTGAAATGACCAAGCACAAAAACGTTTAAGAATGGTGACATTTGAACTACTACCAAATAAGCCTCAAAATTAGTGATTACTGAAATAAGCTGAGACAGTTTCCAGGCTCTCAAGCTAGTTTCAGATTATAACGTAAAGCCTCAAATTCATGTATTGACAGCAGTAAAAGGAAAAAGACCTAGAACTCAGTATAGGCAGTACCACAGGGCTGGACTAGATAGTTTGTGAGGCACTCATCTGTACACCTATTTATTCAGTTTCTCAAAAACATTCTGAAGCCTACACCAAGCTCCATGTTTCTGTAGCTACACTGCTACCACCCTCAATATATTATAACTAAGAAGGATAAAAATGCAGTCAATTCAGTGACTGGAGATAATGCAAACCAGATACCGCCTGTCTACGTCCAGTCTGGAGGAAAAACTACACTGATAGCTTGCCTTAGTTCCTTTTCTGAAAGCTCCTTATTTGATATGTAAGCTTTTGTCATTATAGGGAGAAAAAAAAAAAAAAAAAGGTTCAGTAAAGAATGACATGATAGACAGGAGATCTTCAGACAGGTTCTCTCATTAGAAAACAATGAGTTTCCAGTTATCCTGACTGTAACTTTCATAGATAATTATCTGGAAAGGACCGCTGGTGTTAGGAAAATTGAAATAAAAGAACCCAAGATTCAAGGGTATGAGGTCAGGTATGTGCTTGCTTGGATTAAATGGCTGATCTAGAATGAGTGTAGTTTCCTGCATGAAAAAGTGCACTTTTGTTTGACAAATGCCTGGTTATATGCACACATAAAGCACTTACATATACTCATGGACATATACCTTGAAGTTGCCTTTAAGGTACAAAGAACCTTTCTTCTCACCGCCATTTTAGGATTTAATTGCACTTTGAACAAAGAAAATTCTGGATTTACACCTGAGTAAAAGAACACAGCAACTGGCTGAAACCTGCAAATAATTTTAATGAAAACTATTTTGGCCCTAAATCACATCTTAAATTTTAGAAAGTTCATATTTACACCTATTTTAATGTCATAAATCACTTACAGATACTGTGTTTTTCATGTGTGGAACTTGACTCAATTTACCGAGTGTTAAATTCAGCTCCTCATTGACCCTCATTTCTATACATGAAAATAATAGTGGACATTTCAAAAGAGCATCTAATTATCTGTGGGTATATACTATTTCACAAATGCTGCCATCTATGTATCTAATAAGTAGGTATTTTATTACAATACAGTATCACTCAGCAACCTCCAAATCAAAAATTCAGCTGGTTTTCCTGCTGTTACTGACTTACATTCTTGCAGTTTTATGCACTCTGCCAGTTTTTATCCTATAGACAGCAAGAAAATGAGGACAAAGAATAGAAACCATATTATTGTTCATCACTTTTTCTTGCTCACACACCAAAGTTGATTCTATGAAATGGCAAAGCCTCCTCATCTTGACCTCAGTTTATAGGCCAAAGCAATACTAACAAATCTGCTAAAATGTATGGGATCAGATAAGCCAACAAGAAAAAATAAGCAAGCATCATGATAAAGAATATTTTTCCATCCATTTAATTTAATATGAAAAAACATAAAGGTTATTATATGAATACTTAACACATTTTCTTTGTTGTAATAACTATAAGATACTCCAAATCTCAATGTACATAAATAGCTTTTATAACTGGGATCTAAATTTCTGCTTTTTCCAGGAATGTATTTAACTGACATTATCAAGGTCTTTTACAATTAGAATCCACCTCCTTCACATTAGAAATCAACAAAATTAGGTATTAAATAATCAGCATTTGTTCATTGTTACAGACAGTAAATGAACTGTAAGAACAGAATTTCAATAATAATATAAAAAGACAATGAGGGACAACAGATAATATTTACATACAATCTATTAATTATTTAACTTTTTGAATTACCATTATATATTTATAATCTTAATTATGCACACAAATGCCCTCAATATTAAATGGGGAAATTATATTATCATTATTATTATTATTATTATTAAATATGGCACAACAAAAGCAATGTCACACTGCCTATTTATAATGGATCACTAGTGCCCCCTCCTGATATGAAGTAAAAAATATCAAAGTTTTACACAGTATACTTCATGGTATGTTCTAATACCTAGAGATTTCTTTCAGTTATGTGTTATTTTTAATGTAGGAAACCTGTTAAGAAGCCAAATATAAACTGAACAGCCTTGCATTCACAATCCTAAGCACTTCACTTTGGTAAACCATATTGTAAATGGAGAAAAAGATAAATGTGAAAATATAAGGCATATATTACTGAAAATATATGACTAACCTTATATTTTTGAGTCTATCTTGCAGTATAACTTTTGGAAATAGTCTCAATTTCTATTTGGGTTTGGTTTTTTAAATTAATAATAACTCTTTATGCATGTACATGGGGAAAAAATAAACTGGAGCTACAACCCAGAATTAATCACGTTAAATGTCATATTGCCAGGTTTCCTACAGAACTGTTGCTGACGAGAATAAGGACATGCTCATTCATTATAGCCCCTTCCCTTTGACTTAATATAAAGGGCAAAAGGCAGCATGATAGATTTAAAAGATATTGTCTACAGCATTGATTGCTTTATATCGATACTTTTTTGTTGCTGCATCTTGATGTTGTTTTGTGTGCAAGCTTGTATGCACATTCCTTGCATTATTTGATATAATCTTACTCCTTCATTTGGATTGCAGTTATTTTCTAGTAATTGCTAAACTGAGAATTTGATTCACATATTGCAATGTAAGGAAATTAAGTCCTGGAAAAGAAGAATAAAGTTTCTTCCTTATTGGAAAAAATTTTCTTTACTCATGAAGATATACGAAAAACTGACATGTGGAAATCAAATTTAGGAGTGTTAAACTCATGCAACTCTTTTTAAAATTTTTCGTATCTTGATCTGGCATATTCTATTCTAGTTTTCCTGCATATTCATTGTATTAAAGTTCTGAAAGCGTCTGTAAAAATACCAGAAACAAATCAACAGCAGGTTTCAGTGTCACAAAAAGAATCTCAGTACTTGTCTGGGAGCTGTTTCTGCAAAGCTAGTCCACAGTACTTGAGATCAACACCAGGAACGAATTACTGTTGTAATCGGAAGTGCCAACTTAAAACAGGATGATTAGATGGATCTTAATAAGCTTGAAAACAAGTATTTATTGAAGTTAAGCATATGTTTTGGCTGTGAAGTGGCCTCTCTCAAATATTTTAATAATAATTCTTTAGAGATATAATGCTCTCATTTTAATCTGATGTTTCCACTTTCTGCATCTGGGTAGTCTGAACATATTCCTCTCACCATAATCACTTCACACAAAAAAACAAGAGATTCAGTTTTCTGACAGAGCACATTAGCTTCTGCTAAATATTGCACTAAATATATTTGGATCTGTGCTTCGTGTCACAAATTTTAAGAGGCTGATTTCATGAAATATGACAAAAACAGAAGTTATAGACTTCATCGACAACTGCAGATAATAATCTTTTTTTTCCTCCAGAAATCAGAAATGTGTTATATATTTAGCAAAACGATGCCTTCTTCAAACAGAAATTTTAGCATCCCTATAATATAAACCATGTAAGTCCTCAGTCAAATTGCATTTTTCAGACAAATCAACAATAAGAAATACATATGTTGTATATATGCTCCACAGAAATTCACCATTTTCACTTATTGGCTGCATCTCCTTACTTGTCATTACATCACAATTTCAGAAGATGTAAAAGTAAAAAAAAAAATAAGACATTTTAAATAACAAATTCCAGTTTGAAAATTTCTCTGCAAAAAACAATTGCGCTCAAAGACTGCCTTACTGCAACTTCTTCGTGAGCATTCCCACTTACATTTCTAAAACAACTCCAACATTTTAAGACTACATGACTGACACATTTTGGAGCTTGGATGTTTTTGTACTTAGCTAAGTACATCACTTCCATTACCCCAGAAAAGAGGATGCTGGTGGGGAGACACCATTTGAAGACAGAAAATATCATATTAACAAGCAACAGGTGACCAAGCTGTCTAAGCTTGTCACCTGAGCCTGACCTCTGTATTGCCATGAAGTATGAACACTAAAGGGAATAATTTTTTTTTACAGTCTAAAGAGGCAGAGGGAGAGATGCAGAGAGGACTGAGCCAATACATTGTGAGTTTTCTGTTCAGTAACACACTGTCCTTCCAGTCCTGCACAAGACACAAGGCTGTAAATCAGTTACATTGCCTGTTATTTACCTACCAAACACTTGTATCGGTAAAAATTCTGTTGAAATATGAAAATTGGTATATTTTTTTACCAAGTAAATAGCTTAGGAAGGATTCAAGAAAACAGCTTAGATGAAATTATGCTGAAGAGGTTCTTCAAAAGCAGGTTTTTAGTAGCTGTATACGATTACAGAGAAATATTCCAGATGTTGCATATTTCTTAAAATAATTTTAGCATCTATTTGTGGAGCAATAAGGATGATGCAAAATATTGCTTTATGTTCTCTCTCTTGGCTGAACTTCCCAGTCTGCAGCACTGTAATTTTTAAGGCTAATTTTAAAACTGACTGAAAAAAACCCTTGAAATTGTAAAAATTTGCCAAGAGTAAATGAAAATACAGTTGCAATGGAGAAAACTCGGATAACACATTATTGCAAGGATCAGTCATCAATATATACCACAAGATAACTAATAGATATATATGTTATTTTCACTAAAACTGTAGCATGGCAAACTTATATAACCTAGGTTGGTAAACCTGAATTCCAAGTGCATCCCTCCCTCTCTGACAAATCTAAATTATAATAGCTTAGAAAAATCTTTTAATTAAGAAGATTTATTTTATGTATTTCAGAAACACTGCCTATGACCTGGTGTTTTAAAATCATCCTTCTCAACAATATCCTTTTTCTTAGCCATTTCAGTTTGTTTCCATTATCTGGCAAGAAAACAAAAAAGTCCAAGCAATAACACCTTCATGGAAGGAAAAAAAAAATCAAAAACCAAACAAAAAACCCCCGTTCAGAAACAGCTCTTCACAAACTCATCAAAAGGGCTTTGAGGTACAAGACAGCAAATGACTTCTTATGTAGGAATCAGACTGCAGCAGGAAAAAAAAAAAAAAACACAGAGCAGAGTGCCTTAACATATTGGCAGGTGGGTCACACGCTGGGAGAGCACACCACCCACAACACATATGATAGAGCTCTGCACTCACACACAGAGTAAATTTCAGCTTCGGAATGCAGAGCTACTTGACTGGCAGAGAGCTTGGGCTCCACAGGAGAGAGCAGGGTTTGGCACGTGCAAGGCTCAGTTCTGGTTTTACCTAGAGATGCCACCATCACTGCTTTGGCTTCCCAACGTCCATGCTGCAAGGTGAGATCAGGATCAGTCTCACCACGTGCTTAAATTCTGAGCTGCAGTTTACATTCAGCAAGAACATTTTTAGTGAAACCCCTAATAAATATAATTGTCATCTTGCCTGACCCATTTTCTATAGAAAATGGCTTAAACGTAACGGAAGGTATGTCAGTGAACCACAAAGGCAGGACACGAGGGAGATAAAAAGAGGCAGCTTTCTTGCAGAGTCTCACAAAACCAACAAGCGGAGGGACCTTCCATACCCCATCATCCTGCTTCAGACCCTCCAATCCTACCTCATCATCTGCAAAATTTGCACCTGCAGCAGCAGCAGTTCACTTGAGGCAACACAGCTTTTATCCACCACTATTTATCCAGCTGGAAGGTGTTGGGCCCATAACGAAGCACAAAAGCTAAGGCAAAAAATTCCCCAGAATTTGTAGGCCAGGGAAGCTTATGGAAATGAATCCCAGAGTTTCTATTATCTGGTCCTTATGATGCTGTCCCCAGTAAGGCATGCACTGTGGCAATTAGTCCCTGTGCAATACCTCCAGGTGGGGCTACAGATCTACTCCTGCTGGCATCAACTGAGAGTTCCCAGGAATGAGAATTTGGCTGTTTCTGCCTATTAGCTGATGTCTGGCAATGTTGGTCTGTGGGTCCATCCTCTCCTACCATTTTTGTTCAGTGTTGAATCCTTTTTTTTTTTTTTTACACCATGACTTCAGTTTTCTCACACCTTTCCGTGCAAAGGGTCCCACAACTGTAGAAAAATTGGGAAATAATGAAAAGGCTGGCTTAGCAAGCTGGGAAATCAGTAATGTAAGGAGAGAGAAGGAGCAACTGATTTGTTAGGAAAAAAACCCTTGCCTTGCCTTGAGCAAGATTCAAGCTTCATTTCTTCTAGCTCTCAACCACATATATTTGCTGCAAACATATCTCCTTCACAGAAGATCCCAGATGCCTGGGAGCAGCCAAATATGTACCAATGCTTTGTGAATTTTGTGAATTATAACAGCAGCGCTTCACATTAAAATGTTGTTCACTAGGCTGGTTTACGTGGGTGTAATCCAAGCTCTTCAGTTTGCATTGCACCCCCAAATTTAGGGGTTGTAAACAGGAAGATGCTGTAGCTGGCTATGGGCATTTTCAGGTGGAGTAGGGGTTTTATAGGGTAGTCTATGACCCAGCTTCTTAGATAGCATTTTAAAAGTTCAGTGTATGTTACCAGAGTTTGTCCCCCTTCACGCAGTCTTCCCGTTTCCTCACTTTTATGATAGACCATCAGGTTATAGCAGAATCAAAAGCCCAGTGGTAGCTGCTGAAGTTGGTGCACTGTGCCTAGAAAAAGGGGAAAACGAACATTGCTTAAGCTACTGCAGCGACAATAATCACTCCTGGTTATTCCAAACAAACTTTTTCACAAACACTTTAGCAACACTGTTCTTAAAACAAAGGAGAGGACTGCCTGAAAAGATACTGGGAACTTGAAGTCTTTTCCTTGAAGAGCCGTTGCAGACTGCGTATTGTTTTGCAGTTGGAAATGTGCAACTGACAGTAGAAATGCGTATGTGCCTGTGTATGTCTGCTGTGTGTGAAGTCTAGAGGGATTATTCCATGTTAATGAGAGCCAAGGAATTCCTCTAGCAGCATCTTGCATAAGTGAGAATCACATAATTTAAAGCTGGCCAGGGGCAGCTTTAACTTACATGCCATTTTCAAAATTGCTTTTTTTTTTTTTTTTTCTTTTTTGAGGAAAGAAAACCTATAACTACACTCGTTTTCGCTAGCTCGCTTCCATTTTGCATGTCCACTAACCCTTCTACAGAATGGATTTGCACCCTTCTAAAAACCTGTAAGTGGAATACATGTTATTTCCTTAATGGACGAATACTGATTTTGCAGAACGAAAGTGATAATACTACACAATGCTTTCCTCAAGTCCATTAAATGAAACTCCAGGCTATACGGTCTGTAAATCACAGCAGATTATGCTGCTAGGGTCCATATTCTTCCTCTTCTCTGACTCCTTTTTTTTTTTCCTACAAAGCAGCATGGAAAGGCATGTCTTTCAATACAAGAGTAGTCGTTCTTTTCATTAATTTGTTTGCATTATTATCCCCAGCAATGGGAAAACATGATAACTCTCCCAGTTTATTTTCTAAAATCTGTAAACAAAGGTACATTAAAATATAGGACCTTTCCGTCTGTAGCCACTCAAACCCATGATAATTTCTTTCTCTCATCAAGCAGTAAATGAAAGTCTATAGTTTGTACCACTTTATAATAATTTAATTCAAAATTTCTCCCATTCAACAAAGCAGTTGCTTAACAGTAACTCATCGTTTCTCCAAAACTGAGGCGTGCAGCTGTACAAGAGTGCGTTTTGATTTGCTGCAGAGCTCTGGACAAAGCTCTTGTTTTAAGTGAATATCCTCAGTTTTAGCATTGCTTTAGAAATCTCCATCTAGGCTAGACATGGATATAACAGACGGCTGCAATCTTTACACAGCAAAATGTGTCACTAAAAACATCTGTATAAGGTAACGCAAACTGCAAGGCAAAAATCAAGATCTACATTTTTAATTGGATTTTAAATATTTTTCATGACACCAGTACAAATGAATCCAGTCTGTAGTTTTGTTGTTAGGAAGGGAAATGTGGTATTAATGATACAGATGATGCTAATGAATAGTCATGACCTTTCCATCCCTAACCTTCTTTCCATCCCAAACACAGATAGCCAATGCAAATCAGCCGAAGAGAGAAGATATGGAAAATGGCCTTAGTGTCTCTGTTCAGCAGGTAATTAACAGGGAGCTGCAGCCACCACGGAATTCCAGGAGAGCAACCAAATAACAAAGAATAAGGTACTATGCACATAGAGACTTCTTTCTTCTATTTGACCCTTGATGAACACAAGTACTAAATCCATAACTTTTATGACTTCCTAAAGAACTGAGAAAAGGCAAAACATATTTCTTGCAGAGATTATAAGTGCGTGTGAGGCAAGCTTTATTTTAAAATAGTACCATTAAGGGTTGGCTGGAGCTTACAGTAGCAGAGACCAAAAAAACCCATCCAAGACAGTATTTTGTTTAAAATTACAAAATCTCTATAGAATGATTCAGAAATAGTGGGGTTTTTTAGCTCCTGTACATTAATTTAAATATGAAGCAACACCTCTACATTTCATGCTAACTACCATTTCTTTTATTCTCAAAGTAATCTTAGTAGGTGGAGGGAGGGAGAGGCAAACCTTTTAAGCATTTCTAGCCTGATGTGGGGGTGGAAAAAGAAGCTTGTAGGCTCTGATAGTGACTGCCCCTTGAAAACAATAATTAGCTTGAGAAAAGCACAGCAGTTTCAGCTGTCAAAAGGCACGAAATCCCAGTGTCACCAGTTTGATCAGCTCATTGATAGGATATGCAAAGACCTGTTCAGAAACGCAGGAGCAGCAGTGATAGGGATCGGCATGTTTGTACTGTGTCAGTTTCAGGCAGTGAAAAAATAGGATGATTGTCAAATTTGAAAAAGTAAAAATAAATCCCAGAACTTAAGCAGAGTGAGTTACAGTTCTAAGGATGATGTCTTAGCTAAGCTTTGCCATTCACTTTCCTGAAAGAATAAACAAAATACAGGCTAAAAATAATGCATCATCAAAAGAAAGGGAGAAAAAAGCGACAAAAATCTTTGTAAACTGATCTCACTTGCCCTTTGGACATACAAAAAATAGGTAACTATGCAAAACAAATTTTCCTTTGAGTTCCTAAAACAGCAAGTAAAACAAATATTTAAATATTCCAACTCTCTTTTGTATTATTTCTGTTTACTGGAAGACTTATTTGGTGTTTTACAAATCAAGAAAGTCACCGTTTCTGCCACTGCAAGTTTGTCACCTTTGCTAAAAAATAGCCTGTAGAGAGACTGCATATTCACTCAGGTTGAAGGTCAAAACTTCAGGTTTTGTTTGTGTCTTTTGCAGAAAAGCACATTTTTCCTAGTCAGCCACTTCCCATTGGAGGCTGTGCATTTGTAAAAAGGTTGGCTAAAGACTGGAAGCTCTTTGTGCAGGGTTCATCGTTTGCTGTATTTTTATAGCATGCTCAGCACGCCAGAGACACGGCCTCCTGGGCTGTGGCTGACCATGGCTGGTGAAATACAAGAAATATTCAGAAAACAAAAACAGGGTGGGAACAGGGTAAGGAGATTACAGAAAACAACTCTCCTGCCATCCTTCTGCAGAGACTCTGTGCACCTACAAACACACAGACACATGCAAATAAAAGCTGATGCATAAACCAGTGTATCCCCAGTCTCTGGGAAAGCATCATCATCAATATTTTTACTTTGGGAAATGAACAGCATCTTGTACCAACAGTCCCTACCATTCTGTCACTTCTGCCTTTCAAGGGGAAGAAAATAACCTTATCGTATATTGGAGGAAGGAAAGGAGTTTCTCAGTTGTGGTGTGGTTTGTTTTGTTTTGTTTTTTTTTTCCATGGATATGTAGGAACAGGAACAAACATAACAGCAATTACCCTTCAACTGTAGCTGATTATCTTACTCTAATCTGCTTTATCTTTTGATTTTGTTACATCACTCACAACAAAGTGCAAAATTTAAAAGCCCACGGGCTATGCACAGATACCCATGCATACGGGGTGTTGCTCTGATTATAATCCAGCCAGCACTTTATGAACGTTTAAAAACTTTGTTTCTACAGACCTGGAACTAGAAGATCTCTTTCTCGAGATTCAGGAGCATTTGTCATTTCCAGCTAAAACAGAAACTCAGATGCAACTGTGATAAGAAAAAGTTGCTCAAGTGCTATTTTTTGATCAAAAAGGAACATAAATTAATTCTAGAAGCATGCCATTTAGGAGATGAAGGCCTTTAGCATCAAGTCAGTTTAAGCAGTTAAAATACTGGGAAGTTTCCTGACACAAAATTTTAAAGTCTCAAGAAAGCATGCTGCATATTTTCTAGGATTTTCCATGTATCTCTGGGAAACACATAACTCTAGTAGTTTTCTTACCGTGATTTAAAAATATAGTTAAAACTTTTACTTCCAAATATAAGGATTACAGATAGTGACAGAATTTAAGAGAAAAACATTCACTATGAGAGATCTAAATATGTTTCAGTTTTTATGTGAAAAATAGCCACAATCCTTATCTGTTCTCAAGTCAGTTGGACTTTTGCCAATACATAATAAGATTAAAATATAAGAATAAAAGATGTTTCAAGACACTTCTACAATAACTGGCCTAAAGGTGAATCCTCATTTCTGTAGCTAGTACCTAAATACACAATCTATGAACAATTAAATAGGAAAGTAATTTTTTCATTCTTTTTTTCCCTTAAAAGAAAAAAAAGAATACTATTAATTCTGATATAGACTAGTACAATTAGAGCACTTCATGCCTTCCAACTCCAGTACATTAAGTGAAAGAGAAAGGTTATTCAGTTAAATTACAGAATCTCTGGAAATCTATGAAATCTTTCCAATGGAAATCTTAATTATTAAGGAACTCCAGATTGTAATTATTTTTAGGTAATTGGAGAAGAAAATATTTTTAAACCTCCATTTTTGAGAAGGTACAGTTATACTATTCCTACAATGTCTCTTGGTTTTGAAATGTGGCATATTATTCAGCCCGGGTCCTTTGATGTGTGTTTTTCCCTCAATCCATGCTCCAACAATTCTGTCATACAGAGAACTGAAAATTAAGTTATTCTCACCAGCAATACTCCCCCACAAAGAATCTATCAAACCATAGATATAAACCTCAGAACAATCCCTGCCAGGTTTCTCATGCAAATGCCGCAGAAAAACTTACAAGAGCACTTTAAGATATTGAGAACCCTTCAATACAACCCAGTATAATAACTTTTACTTGCTAATTTCTATGGGTCAGTTGCAAAGGAATAGACCTGTCAATCTTTTTCAGATGTAGCAGAATTTGTCTGTCTACAAACAGGGATGCTTTGTTGTTGCCATAGAGACTAATCCTCCACTTTCCTTCTGTTGACACAGCTAGTCACACTCTAAACTACCTGATCACACTTTTAATAGGCAGCTGACTCCAGTACCATAAAATGCTCAAATCAAGTTCGCAACACTTGACGCATCTACTGTTGCTTTTTAAAATAATAATAATAATAATAACAACAAAAATAATAATAAAGTGTTCTGTAAGGAGTATTCTACCACTCTTGTCTCAAAAAGTGTAGAAATAGTGGCTGTCTAACAATTACTTTGCTCAAGTTCCAACTTAATTATATTATTCTAAGTGAATAAATTGTTATAATAGAGGAAATGTTATTTTAAACTATCTTTTTTATATCTTGGATATGAGTTTCCTTTAAGCATCAATTGATTAAACATACAAAGTAGTATAACAATTACCCAGAAAATCATTTCTGCTTCTTTTCACAGAATTCAGTATATTATATAATTTTCTCATTTTCAAATTTTAAAACCTGACAAGAAAGCAAATGTGGAGGCGACTCACGCCCTGCAATAAAACGATGTTCTGAGAAAGGCAATTTTCATTTGGGTGACTTGAAACTTTGTGATGTTTTAATAAATATTCTATACTTAAAGCTGATTCAAAGTCTATTCATACCTTCTTGGTTTGCAAATCAAATAGTCAGAAATGAGGCTTTTTATTTAAAAAAAAAGAAAAAAAATGTTCAAATATGTTTTCTTTTGTCCATGTTAGAATAATTTTACAAGCTTTTTTTTTATTATTCACTGCTTAAATAAAAGGTGAAAGGGACAAAAACAACAAAATGGAAAGACATTGACACATTAAATGAACTTTTTCCTTCTAAAATGACAGAGAGTCTTAATTAAATTTTTCATGATGGCATTATTTGGATGTTTATTTTATCTAAATTATTTTGCACATTGGTAATAAAATGTCTCTACTTCCGCTCTTCAAACAATCTTTAGCTGCCTTCAGTGTTAAATTGCTAATTCTCTTCCTTTTTCCTCCTAATACAAAATGAAAATTCTAAAGGTAATTTTCCAAAGCTATTTTGCCCTCCTTTAACATATATTATAAAAAGTTTGTTGTGACTCCTTCAATTAACAAGAAAAATTGATGTGTATCATTAATTACGTCAGTAGAAATCATAAATCATCACTGAGTGCTGCAATTAATTATTTTAAAGTCATGTGAAGACAAATGACAGGCAGGAGATAAATCCACAGACCCTTCAGATCAGAGTGAAATGGGAAAGAAAAAAATGGAGAAGAAGAAAAGATGCAACAAAATTGGCAACAGTTTATGAATTAAAACACATGAATCATTTTCCCTTGTTTTAACAATGTTAATAAAGAGATTATAGCAAGGTTAAAACACTAGTAGAAGTCAAAGGTATTTCCATTACAAGCCTTAATTTTCAGGGGTTGCATATTTTTATAAACTGACTGAAAAAGATTCTCTTACTAGCTTACCATTTTTGCTTTCTATTTCTTTGTTTTAGAGAAGGGTGGCTAAAACGCCAGAAGGATCAAGCACCCTTTTTAAATGTATTTTACTGTCTTCGCTACTGTAATGTCAGTGAACAATATGTTTTTACCAACTTATTTTCTGATGGAACAATGACTAGCGTGAATACAAAATAGCAATTTTCTGTATACATATATTATTCATATTTGAATGATACAGCCTAGTAATTTAGCTCTATTCATCCTTTTCTCTAACATTTGCCCCAAGAAAAGTGGCTCAGAACATCCAGGAACTTGTAAAAGAACCATGTTAGTACTGCATAACCTAAAACACAGGCTTTTCCTGAAAGCTGTGCCGAATAGATAGGTTAACAAAGCTCATGACTTTTAATAAAAGTTGCTATTCTTACAATCCAAGTGTAGCTACTTGCACAGTATTTCTACCTGCATAGATACATGGAGGTGCACAGATATGGACTAATGAGGTCTCACAATCCTTGCAGGCAGATAGAGTCTTAGTGAAAAAAAAAAATTATTTTATCTTACAAGATAAGAAATTTCTGGAAAAACATGAGGATTTAAAATCTGTACCAGACTTCTTCATATGGATACTTGCAAATAAAACTATCTAGGCCAATTCTGTATGTACCTATACGTACCCACATGTCACACGGTTCTAACCCCCTTTCTTAGCTGGGGAGCTTAGGACACAGTGCGAATCCTACAGTATTAGAAAGTTTTCAAGTTCAGAATTTAAACACAGTTTTTCCAGTTAATTAAGCAGAGACATAGTATAGCAGTTTTCAAATCATTTACAAAATACTGAGGCATTCACACTTCTCACGTACACTGAATGACACCTAACCCTTTCCCAAACTTTTTCCCACCGTTGGGTATATACAGGGAACGCCAGCGTGAACATCAGCGTACACAGACAACAAAATTTTGCATCCTCATGGAATCCCAGCTATGAAACCAGTGAAAGCTCTAATAGGTTACAAGCAGCTGTACTTCGCAGAGGAGAGGAACACACTGCAGAATCAAAACTTGCTGTGACTTTCACCTTAATACTTTAAGGGCATGTGAGCTTTCAGTCTGCAGAATTGATTTACAACAGTGAAGAAGCAATACCTGTTTTAAAGCATTGCACAGGACACCACGGGAAAGCTCTGCAGAGAGGGAGTGTGAGTTCTGGGATCTTAAGTCACCCTCATGTCACGGGCACATGAATTTTACAGTCTTTTGTTTTAGGTAGTCCAGATCCTGAAAAAAAAATCATAGCTGTTATCACTGCCCATTTGTTACCTGCATAATTAGGGCCAGGGCTTTTAAATCCCTTATTGTTCTAAAATTCAGTTGTGCAACGTTCTGCTTAAAATGTCAGCAGCCACTTAAATTTTATTCAGAAAAATGCTTCTACTTCGGGTACCAATAACAGAGCTAAGCAGGAGACAAGAAAGTGAACCCTTGTCAAAAGGACCCTTACAGAAAGCAGTGTTTTCTGTTTGAGTCTCACACCATTGAGAGCATTTGGAAATTGTTTGTGTCAGCATCAACAATATTATAAGTTTTTGGGATAGTATTCGTCATAAAAATATTATCACTGTGCACAGAGGCACAAAAATGGTACATACAGATGAAGGAGAAGACACAACATCTTGTCATTACTTTTTCCAGAGACATAGGGAGTCATAGCATTTCCCCTGACCTTAAAGAGAGCTCTGCATTTAGAGTCCTTTTCTTTTTTTGATAAGCCAGCCAACTATAATATCCATGTGATAGCAAGTACACACTAAACTAAATCATGAACAGGCTCAATAGGATCACTCATCAGTTTTGGGTGTCAGCAATAAATGTCTGTTTTTGACATTCGGCTCATCTTGACTACTCCATTCCCTGAATAATTCCAAGAAAATCAATAGGATTACCCACTGAATAAAATATATGTTAAACACAAAGCTAAACATTGGGAAATTTGGTTCATATTTCTGTTGGAAAACACCTTTTTGTTATATTCTTATCCCACAGAACCTTGTCTGTTGCAGTAAACATATTTCACGTCACTGAAGCAGTGCAGGAAAATGTAGAGGCAAGGTTCTCTGTGAAGTTGGTCTTGCAAAAGAAGGTCCAGTGCAACTCCAAAAAGTCTAACATGACCTTCAGCAGTCTAGTTCACAAACGTGTATTAAGATATTCATTCTTGAGCTATTGAACTGGCAGACTAGTTCAAGTGAATTTTTATACCTTACTTTAACAAGACAGCTAATCGTACTTGTAGGATGTTTCTGTAGACCACTAACCTGGGAAGCACTGTTTCTCAAGACAGTGTAGGTAGCATGCAAAAACAAATATGCAAACTGTCCTTTTACTCAGCCTTTTGTGCAAAGTGAAAAAATAGTGTCATTTTTTGTTATAGGTGATTTAATAGTAAGTCCAAGTTTAAATAATGTAATGATTCTATTTTTATAAGGAAATGTAGTCAGTTAGGAAAGTCTAATGAAAAAATTAAAAATAAAAATACATTAAATTATCAGAATCTTTCTACAGTGCATTTTGGAAACAGTTCATCAAGCATAATCATTTACTAGAATATACCTTTTCTTCTTTTTCTTGACTTTTGCTTATATTGGTAAAGATGACCTACTGCAGATCAGTTTTCCACTGTTTCCAATTCTTTGTCTTCCTGTGTGCCCATTGCACACTCTCCTTATGCAACTTTCCACTTGCAACAAGAGAAAGGATTTAAAGATCAAAGAATATTGATCTTCATTCCAAAGTCAATGCCACATATCCTAATGTGTGCATCAAGCAATGCAAGTTAATTTACAGTCGTGCACATGAGGCCATGCAGCACAAACCTCTCTATCGGAGCTGCTGTTCAGAAACAAAAAACTTCAACAAAGCCAACTTAACAAGACTGCCAGATTAACTATTGCTGCGAAACGGAAAAACTGAGCCATCAAAGAAGAATATAAATGCAAAAGTTACATTCCTTCACTATATTTCAATTCGTGTTTTTCCCATACCATTTTTTTTTATAGGCACTGCACTGCAGCACATAACTATTTTTCTAAGTTCTGCATGCCTTACTTGGCCTTAAAATGACTACCATGAACAATTCTAATTGTTGTGGAGACTCTAAAGTCCTTATTAATTAAATTTAATGCTAAAAGGACTTGTGAGACAACCTTTTAAACCCGATTTCACTATACTCTTTACATTTCTTCAGCCACACTTTGTATACCACAGTGGCTCTCAACCATGTTACAGATTCTCAACTATATGATGCAGTTTTAGCTTTATTTATTTCTGCCCTGCTGTAAAGAAGAATTGTCATTGATTAAAATATGTTGTTTCTATAAAAATGCAGTCGTAGCCAGTGATTTTATTTTTATATATATATATCTTTTCACCCCACAAAGATGGAGATACTATTAAAGACAGCTCCTTGCCTCCAGAATTCTGGGTAGGGAGAGACTGAAGGGGAAAGAGTGCATGAAGGGGCTTTTTTGTTGTTCTTTTGGTTCTTCGTACTTTCAAAAGATAGAGATTTTCTTCACAAAAAGATTACAGAACTGTACCCTGCTGCTTATAAATCTTAAGATGTATTTTGTCTATTCTTCCAAAGAACCCGCTTTTGTCACTCTTGCTCCTCCTGAGCAATATTTTATATCAGTATTAGAGCAGTATTTTCTCTGTGTTAATAAATGGCAGAACAGTATAGGTTTCTTTTTATTAACTGCCTTTAGAAGTCTGCTCCTTTAAAATGTATTTTTAAATGTAGAATTATTCAGCTTTTGTCACAATCCTCTCCCCTTCAGAAATAAATCAAAATGGCTGATATATAAAAGTTCAAGATAGGTGAGATTTCAAAGGCTAATCCCTGGGAAAAATAAAACAGAATATCAAGAAACCAGTTACCCAATTCTACTAGTTCTTGGACTGGGAAGAGTAATACAAAGGACGTGTGTGATGGTGGAGTCTGGAAAGTTACTTAAATGCTTTTCAAACCCACTTTAGACCCGACTATGAATATGCCATGAATCCATTGTTCAAAAAAGATATTCTTTCTCACAAAATAAGTGAAATCTGTTTTGACTGACAGCTATGATAAAAAGTTCTCGTTGGCATCTGGGGGACCAGGATTTTTCTATAGGGATCTACCCTGCTTATTTGCTATCAGTTCAAGAAACAATTGACCTTCTAGCTAGTTGCTTTGGCATGAAATGGAGTGGTATTTACTCCTGGTGAGGATCCACAATAATCATATTTGGCTGGGTGTGAAGAAGCAGCTCACTTACACTACAAACACTCTTATACGAGATAACCAAGTACTTTTGTTTGTCTATAATGCACCCAGATCGCTGTATCTCCCTGGTCATGAGAAAACATGCCAAAATAATTTTGATATCATGAGCATGAATTAATGACTTCTCATTAATATGGTAAAATGATTTTTTTTTTCCTATTACATGGGCAAGGGTGAGGGTGAAGTTTAAGCTAGTAAACTAGCTGAAGATGAAGATTAAAGAAGGATAATATTGATAAGTTAAAGAAATACCTCAGATATAAGAGGTGTTCTTTCACACTGTAAAACATTTTAGACAGGTTACAGCATAATCTCAAATTATTGGCTATGCAGACACATCACTTGCTGAAGTTGCCTATTTATATGGTATATGTCACATTTGCAGCACACCTGACATTTTTAGAAGTGTGTCCTTTCTGTGAAAAATATAGAAAAATATAAGGACACCTGGACCACAACAATGTCTGGCTACTAATAATTAACAGTTTTGGAGTACGTAAGCATCTGAGAAGACAAATGCCTTTGCGGACCTTTCTGTAAGGGAGTTACTCCCTCTCTTTGCACCCACTCATTGGGGTTGGCTGAGAGTCTTGAAATCTTAATCTTATTTCTGTGTGAGTAGACAGCATTCTTGATTAACAGTTTAGCATCTGGGGAAATACCATCATCATCACCCCTCCCTGACAGAAATAATGTTTGGAAAAGTGAACGTGGTTATTTTCCAGGAAAAAAAAAAAAAAAAAAAAAAAAAGACTGAGTCAGAATTTTTTACAGGGTTATCTTGGCATCTGGTGAATTAGTAAACTCTTTTACTGCTGTTTTTTGAGATTTATATTAATTCGGATATGAAAAGTAGAGTCTGATTGGCATGAAGACAATCTTTAACTGTATTTCTCTTGATTGTAGTAAACTTCCAGATTATTTTATCTGCCTTTATTACTTGTTACTCTGTAGAAATATGCATGTATGTACAAACATTAACAGCTTTACAGCACAGAAGCAAGGATTAAAGAGGCTTTATCCTTTTATCCTTTCCATCATTATCAGCCAGCATGGTATGTGCTCCTGTACTACATGAAAAGAACATCCCCTGCCTCATCCCCGTTTAGATTATGGTAGTGTACTCTTCATTATGTGTGCCTAGAGATATATTAAATAAACATAGTCCTTCTGTTTATTAGTTCTTTATGTATGGTTAATACTGTAACTGAAAAGAACTATTCCAGGAAGTTTGGTAGACGGCATGTCCCTGCAATTACATGCAAAGTATTTGCTGCATAGCTGAAGGTCACTTTGGACAAGGAATAGCCTTTACACACAAGATTCATAAACAGGCAGGTCAAGAAAGGTACGAGAACAATGTCCACTCTGTGAAACTCCCTTTGGGTACATAAAGAACAGCATTATACAGTCTGGAGAGAAGCCACTTCGAGGTAGAGAGTTTAGCTTTTATTAGCTGAGGGCCACTAAGTAGTTTTGGGTGTATCTATTACATTTTTTTCATCACTGGAGTAAAGGTAAAATGGCCTCAGTGCAAGGAATAAGTTGGACTCCAGGTCTGGTTGTTTTTTAAATGTGATTTGGGTCAACAAGAAAAAAAATAGCCACAAGACAGAATAACAAAGACCCAAAATGAAATGTTTGTACTGCAATTCCATAGAACAGCTGAAGTCCTTCCTGCTGGTGGGAAAAAACAGTTGCACAATTTCTTCCCGGATCTCCATTTTAGCTTTTGAATATAAACCTATACAGCAGGATGTTTGCTACCCAGCTGAAAAGTCTCTGACTTAGGAGCAAGCACTGAGAAGCACAATGAAACTGCATCATACAAATTCTCTGCAAAGTCCTAAAGCAGCAGCCTGCTGAATTAAAGGAGTGTCGATGGGTTCTCTTCTCAGAAATTTTCTATCCTTTCTGCTCCTAAGGTTTCTTATAAGATTCCAAAACAAACTATTATAATTACTATTTTTTTTTTTTTTTTTTTTTTAAACAGTTCAATATCTCTATTTTCTGAGAAATAAATCAACATTTCTGAATGGGTTGAACCAGACCATGGATTTTCCTTTTTGCCCCTTTTTGAATCTTTGGGGGATTTTTAGCTGAAAATTTTGTTATTTACATGATCTTGTGCACCATTTTCTTCAGTCTTTCAATACTTTTAAAAGATCTTATTCATATGCATGGAGTCTTACGTACCTAAAGTATACTCCACAGACTGAATGCTGATATCTAGCCAAAAAGCTACATGGGTTACAATCACAATTTGCACAGCTAGGAATCTGCAGGCAGAACATAAACCCATCAAGACCCTGGTGATGAAAACAATTGTGAAAAGTGATGCAATACCTCTGGCTTTCAATATTACAAAATCTTTTGAACTGGAAAAAGACACAATGCTAGACTTGCTTGTGTGGACCATTAGTTGTGGTGAGCTTTCCCAAAAGCATTGCGCATTGCACATTGCATAAAGCCTGCTTTTAAAGTATGTAATTATTTATGGAGCTAAACTCCGAACTCTTTCGGTTTTAAAAAAAGGAATTAAATTCAGGCAAGTTTTTGCAGCGCAGTTTCAGGCAGAAATGGTCATCTGCTTGTAGACAGGCAGTGATGCTGCTGCAGCTGCTTCTATTCATTATACTGTATTTCATGTTTTCTTCACTGTCAACCCTTTATGCGTTGAATCAACAGTGCTATGGAAGGACTTATTCACTACAGGAGCATGTTTCTGAGTTACGCTGGGCTTACAACTATGCACATGAGAGCAGAATCTGCCCTAATATGAACCATGGGAGAATTTACTGAAAGAATCCTTCTGTTTATCCTTCTCCTGGTTTTATTTCTTCTGTTTCCTCACTTATCAAATGAAGAAACAGCTTTCTTCCATAACATCGGTAGAGAGTTAATTCCCAAGATTCCCACTTTGATACTTCCAAGTTCCTGGGAACTCACATTCCTGCCAAGAGCAAAAACCATTTAGTAAATCTCTAAGAGCTTTTGTAAATAGGATGCCATCCAGCAGATTAATCAGACTTTCAAAGCAAATAGCTGAGGGGTTTGGTAAACAAGAGTTATAATAAAGTAGAGTGTTAAAATACATATATATATATATATGGGTTTTATATATATATATCTATAAAGGCTTGCATTACAGGCAGGAAACAATTCATGCCTGGGACGACTGCATTATTAGTCACAGCACTGTGACCTCTCACCCCAAGTGATAAAGTACACAGGTCAGAATTGACAATACATACTCATGGCTGATCATGGCTGCCAGTTATTGATCCGAGGAAGGGAAAAAAAAGAAAACTTTGCAGGAAAAACATTGCTCTGAATTACAAACACGCATTCTCCTGAGACTCAGCAACTCTCTGGGTTTCTCCCACTGGAGCTGGAAAGCAAGAAGTGAGTTCAGCCAGTATTTAATATCAAGTGAATGTGGTGTTTAATCAATACTATTCTGCTTTTGTTCCACGATGTGGAAAGCAGTGTCTATTCATTCAGTAAAGGTTAATGCCAAGGGTCAAGTGATTTCACACTCTCTGTAGGATCCACAACATTTCAGTAGTTCAGATGCCTTGGACAATGATGACTCAGTTGGACTGATTTATTGCCACTCTAAGGCCCTGCTTAATACTAAAGTGCTATCTTATGATAATACCTCAGAAAATAGCACTGATAAAAGAGGAGGCAATAATTACCTACATTTTGAAGTAATGTCTTCATTTCTAACATCCTATAAAGATGTAAGGTCCATTTAAAATGATCTGCTCCTTGTATTAGCAAGTCAGTTAAATCAGATATTATCAGTGTTCTCTGGTTTATGAAATGCTATCTATGCAAAAGAAATCTGGCGGATGTATTAAGAAAAATGCAAATTGCAAGCAAATGTAATACAGTACATCATTTAACATACATTTTAAAGAATAACTTATTTCCTTGTCTACTTGCCCAAATAAAGAAATACTGTTCTAAGACAGATTAATAAGACAAAAAAGGGAGAAAATTGTCAGACAATGTAGAATAAAAATATAACAATTACAGATGCTCTATGTTCTAATCCGGCTTTAATATGTGAGACCACATAACCAACAGTATTTACAATTGCTTCTTTTTTTTTTTTTTTTTTAAATTCTAACTTAAGGGTAGATATGCAAAAAGGGGAAGGCTATATACTCCCCTTCAATATGATACACTGAAAATGACATTAGGTGAGGTCATTGTCTAAATCAGAATGCATTTGACTTTGTCAGGGGTTCTAATTTTGAACATGTTAGGATCCCTGATTATTATTCAGCAATGTCTTATTCAAGATGTGTTTTATATAATGAAAGAAGTTCAGATGTCACCAGGAAAATAGTGTGAGAAGAATTAATTGGAAGGCTTATCAGAGAAAAGTAATTTAGAATCCAGCTCTACCTAATATATCATTGAATGATGAATATACCAATCAATTAGCGAAATAAAATAAATTCTGCAAATTTGACTGAAGACATCCTATTATTATAAGTGGGAGGATATTTGGAACAGTTAATTACTCCTTATTTTAGGTTCTAAGTATGCAAAAATCTTTTATGTGAATTTTCAGCATCCTTCTCTCCCCCCAATTACAGATATTTAGAAATTTCTTCTGACTTGTTTTAAATGACGATGTCATATTTTCTATAACACTACAGCAGATATAGAAGAAAGGCATTTTAATGTGAGTTAAAGGAAAAAAATCCTGCATTCTTACATTTGTAAGATTCTGCATTGTCTTACAAAAGAGAATAATCAGTGTAAAAAAGACAAAATGTTCAGCACTGTATTTATTGAGAGATGGACGAGTTATTGTGAAAGAAATCTACATTGTAAGGCAACCAGTTTATTGTCTTTGATGTAATAAATTGTTACTGATATTGTGAAATGGTTAGTGAGTGAATTCGTCTTTCCGTTCTTTGACTATTCTTTGAATAGGAAATGTCAAAAATATCACTAAAGGTTATGAATGATGGTGAAACAATATTGTTGAAGACCAAAACAAAAACCACCAAGACTCTCTACTTAATTTTATAGATTAAAAAAACTAAATAGTTCTCAGTTCCAGACAACAGATTTATACTATCTGACATCTGTTGATTTCTTCCTCTCCCAACAAGGTTTCAAAGTCACAGCCTGAAATATAAAACCTCACCACCTTTCTAGTTAAAATTCTGTACAGAAATTTAGGCATCGGTAACTAAGTACTTCAGAGATGTCTAAGACCATCTACAAAGATGTCTGGAACAACAACAAAAACAAAAGTTTGCTTACTTAAATCTGAAGGAAGTTAAGAAAATAAACCCCTTTGTATTAGGAAGGAAATTTGTCTTTTTACTTGAACAAGATGCTTTCTTTAATTTATTTAAAACCAGAATGCCTTGGATGATCTCAGTTTACTACAACAAAGACTTTGTCACACTAAATCAGACCACTGCACCATTAAGTTGAGAATCTTGCCTGCAGCTCCAGCCAGTGCCCAATGTATCAGACAACAGGAACATCCAAGGAAAAAGACATATTCTTTCTGACCCTATTGAGGGTGAATATCCGCCTTGAAGCAGGAAATTTATTAATCCCATTTTTTTCTGCACAAATCAGTATTAGAGATTATTTGCTGATAGAGCTTCACAAGTTAACATTCAGAAAACTTACATAGAGGTGTAGAATACACAATCTATCTTTACACTAATGAATTTTCTCATGACTACATAGAGGCCCAAAGCCTCATGTAATATGCAGTTTCACTCCAAACAGGAAGAGCTATATATCTTCGGTATCCCAAAATCGCAATAAAGAACTGGACTGTTAAACAGCCAGTAAAGCTGAAGATTGCAAATTTGGGCCAAATGTCGTTCCTAGATAATTTAGCATAACTGTATGATCTCATGATTCAAATCTTTCAGCTTTAATCTGATGGCTGGACTGCATATTACTTCTTTCTCTTTTGCACACTGCAGTGGAATTCTAGTACAGCGGGTATTTTGGAAATGAAGTACTGAAAAAAAAAAATAAGTTGTAGAGAGAAGAGAAAGGCTATTCAGATCAACATCACTATAATACCTAATAGGATACCAAGAATAAAAAAAGAAAAAAAGACATGCCTAAAATTAGGCTTCTGAATCCATACTTAGGCAATTAAATAAAAGGCCTAATTACGAAGACTGCTAAGCAGCCAGGAGCTCCTATTATAGTGGGTGTCATCCTATTGCAGTGAGGGCAGTGAACTAGCTGGCTCCTGAAAAATGTGGCTGAGTATCCAGGCTAATTATGCAAAATACTTGCTTTGTGACAGAGTGCAACATCAGTGAGATTTATACAGGCAGATTTAGCTGCCTTTTATATACTGAGTGATACAGACTGAATTTGGATCTCCGTTCATGTACAAGTTATATGTGATATGAATGAACACGTGAATCAATCATGAACAAAGTGTTTATTACAACTCTGTTACTTATTTCTGATTTGTACTCTTGTGTACTGTTTTGTTCCATTTTTATAACATTTTTTTGTTTAATCTTCAGTTGTGTATGACTTTGGGGTTTGTCAGGCTTGCAGTTGAGTTTTAACTGTGTAACATTATCAGAGTACAGAATATTAAAATATTAAAATAAAACGTTTTCCAAATATTATAAATTAATAAAACAAAATTATTTAAGAATTTAATTATTACAAAACAGAAGTACTGATTTGATATGACTAGGCCACCTGCCAAAGATGGTCAAAATAATGAAAAAGTTAATCTTGCTTAGTTTTATGCAAAATAAGACATTGTTTAAAATGATTAAGTTTGAGATAACTTACTGTAAAACAGCAATTTACCTAGTGGTACTAAATACATACATAATTAAAAATACACCCAGAGTAATCTGAATTGTACTTTAACAGCTGGTGCTTCTCTGCAGCTCACTGATGGCAAAAGAACACTGCCTAGGCTCAGGGCTCTTACAGGAGAGGACTGAAACTCTGATTTGTAGGAAACTTAAACAAAAATATCCTTGCTAAAAGGAGGATATCGCCAAACCTTGAGAAGCAATCTTTCCGTCTAGAATTGTTTCTGTGCCTTCACCGAGATGTGCAATGGATTTCATGCACTCAGGTGCAACCTGTTGAGAATGCATACGTGCATCTCAAATCTCTTAAAAATTTTGATCTGTAGTCTCCAACTGTTAAAGGTTGGATTCCACTGACCTAGAAGATTAAACATCTACTGCCAGCGTGCTGAACAAGGCTGGCATCCTAACTGAACCCACTGGGTGACTTTGGAAAGACAAGACACTTACGTTATGCTCCCAGCTGCACAAGAGTAATGTGGCTTTTCATAGCACTGTGAGTTGCGATGGACACCACACCAAACTGAAATAAATAAACAAGCTTTAGGAAATTACTCAGATAATATGACACTATAGTCAGTTCAGTCAGAAGAATTAAAACCAAAACAGCTCACCAAGCCTAAAAAAAAATTCAGAACGGGAAACAAATGTATGTTGCTTACCTTCTCATTTTCTTTCTTTCACAAATTTCTTCTAGCAGTTATTTATTCTGGAAGTGCAGGTCACCACAAGGGAGACTCTAGGAGAAAAATATTTCCCTTTACTTTAAATTCTAATGAAAAACTCCATCTTTCCTCAAAACACTCATACCATCTGTAAAGTGCCATTATTCTCTGCACTGTGTTCACTATCCACAATGTCTCTAAAACAGGAAATTAAATCCATCATTATGGACCCGTAAGCCAAATCCCTGCCTTTACTCATAGTTATAATACGATGTCTCTCAAGAAAATACCCAGGAGTAGCCTCACCCTGCACCTCCAGGCTGCACAGCTCTTGCTCAGCTCCGTGTAATTTCACTTGTTGTCCTCCCTCCATCCTGCTAGGCTTGGCCAAGCGTCCCTCAAGGGCATGGCTCCCGTGCCTGTCCCCTTTCTGTTGCACAACGTGATCCACGGGGCCCACCTGAGAGCACAGCATCCTGAATCCTGACCCCAGGCATATTCAACAGCCTTGCAAATTTTCCTCACCTGTGAAGTAGACGGGGGAGAATATGTCAAAGGCAGCTGTTTTACTGTGCCGCATTAGTCTGTTTTTAATCTCTTCGCTTCAGTTGCTGAACTGAAATGTTATATAAATATGTCATTCTTTATGACAAAAGCCAAACAAATGCTAATACTATCATTAAAAAGAAACTTGTGTCTGGGGTGTAATGGGGAGATCAAGTGACAGAGGCAGTAGCTTTTGCTCAAGGAAAGCAAATGTAAGCGTTCTTCATCTTAAAAGAGCAATGCCACTGCAGCACATCAGTTGGGTTACAATGATCTGGGTGCTGCATAGCACAAACACTCCAAACCAGGTCTCCATCTGCTGTCATCAAGCACAGAAACACTGAACTGTGATCCCACAGACTGAAAAAATACGCTGGTTAGCTGCTGCGATAAACCACGTGTTACCGCTGCAGACTGGGATTGACTGACCACATTCTGCAAAGAAGTCTCTAACCGGCCCTCACAGATGAGATATGTTGTGCAAGCACATGACCTCTTTGTTACAAAGTGCATAGTTTTCCAGGAAATACTATTTTTACCTGTAATATACATGCCTTTCCTATGAATGAGGCTTCACCACTTCATTTCTTGAGTGTGATTATCAAATAACACATACTTAAACTAGATGACAAGAGGAACCAGAACTCTCTTTGAGTCAGTCAAAGGCAGTATGGTCTGTCTAGCTTGGATAAAAAAGTCTTTAATCTTTACATGCACATTATTTGTTTTGCCTTTGCACAGTGCCCACCACAGTGAGACCCTCATCCAGTGCTGGAGCAAATAGACAGTATAAAAATACAGAATGCTCTTACTTCCTTTCATAACTGATGACTTATCGTCTTCTCAGGCATCTAAATACTGTGCTTACACATAATGCTGACTGAAGATCAAACGAGCGTGTAGACAACATCCCTCCACCACCTCCCATCCCTCTCCACACAGCTGTTCACATCATATTTGAGGTCAGTTCAGTCAAAGCTACCTCAGCTTTGTTAAATTTTTTGACAATACTGTAGCTTTTGGATGCCAGTGCAAACAAGCTGCCATCACATCCCCAGGATTAGGAAAGATTTTAAATTTCAGTCAACTTGGCCTTGTTTGTTTGCCTTAGCTAAGATGAGGAGTTGTCAAACTACACAATTTCCATAGCTGTCAAGGATGTTTTTGAACATGCAAATCTGCAGTACATTTTATCACAAACATTGCAAAAAGCTTTAAAACCGGGACATATGAAATATGTATACTTTCTTTTTGTTAAAAAAAATGAAGTCTGTAGCTCAGCATATAGGCCTTCACCCTGTATATCAATGTATTGCTGTCTTGTTTGTTTTGTAGCCAAATGGAAACAATAGAGCATCAACGGCATTGTCAGCTCCTTCGATTTATCTCATCTGGGGCTTTTATTATACACAGGCATGAAGATTGTTATTCAGTTTTTATTCTGCTTGGAAGACTTGAAATTTTCTGAGGATGTGACCTAATCCCACATACCAGGCTTAATTTACTCCATCAAACAGGTATTCAAGAGAAGTTGGGGTACCAAGCAGCAGCTTGCCTAACATATGGAGAAGGATGATGAGCAGTCTGGGGCGTATTGGGTCCGTTTATCACTTTTCAGTTATACACTCCCCTTCCTCACTCGGTGACCACACTGCCAACCTACACTCCAGAAAATATCTGACTATGGTCTCTGCAGCACAATAAATCTGAGTGGAAGATGTCATCCTTACCACTTTATGCGTGACAATGACCGGTTGCAATGACCAGGAAATGATAGCTAGTAATTTCCAACAACCATCACCACAATTTAAAACAAGTTACTTTGTCCAAACAAGTACATTTAACATTAATGAACTTAACATAAAATATTTTTTGGGAAATGTCTGTGTGTGTCCCCAGTTAATTTAAGTTTTAGGTTTTTGCAAACAAAAATGTACAAATGTGTAAACTTCAATCCCATTTCATTTCCTTCAGGCACACAGCCATCTCCTTTGGCTCTCCCCCCGATGCTGTGCTCTCCTCCCTCTCCATAGACCTCTATCGCTGTTGACACACACAGGAGCAGACGTGGTGGTGATTCATCAGCCTGCAGGTCTGCTGCTGAACTCTGTATTCTTCCACTGGTGTCTAAAAACACACGTAAGCTGGGTCTTGCGCACAAGACAGAATCCTCTGCTTTTCGTGAGAAAAAGTTGCTCTTTGAGTTTTACCTGCTTGGAAGTTTTCATCTTGGTTACAATTAGAGATTTCATGTTAAATGGGCTAACTCTGCTACAGCAGCAAGGGAGTATTTGAAATGCTAATGAAAGACCCAGACAAAACAGACTGAAGGATCTGTTGGAGAAACTGCAGAATCAACCAAGATGCAGAGGAGAGAGACTGTGAAGAGAGTACAGTATTTATCTCTGCTGTGGCAAGTGTGTTGCCTTCGTCAGGCAGAAATGTTGGAGAGTATTCCCTGGTTTTGAGCCTCTAGTTTAGGTTCATTTCGAGTCATTTATTTCAAATAAGCCAGATCACTGTGTTCTGCCCACAGAACCCCAATACAAAATATCATGTTTCCCCACTTCCCACATGGAATAAACATACAGGAGCTAAACAGACAAGATTTCATATTATATTTGGCAGTTAGTCTAATGACTCATTGCCAATATACATTTCTTCTAGAAACACATTGCTTATAGTATATATGGAGTGTTAAAACCTTTATATTCTAGAATATTATAAGACTAAGCTGAACACAGCTATTTCCAGTACAGAAATACAGTTGTCAAGAAATAAAGGTGATTCAAATACTGCCCTTTTACTTTTTCTTAAGGACAACAATCCTCTGTGCTCCTGCAGACATCTTGAAGGGGTTGCTGAAATGTATTATTCTGCACATTTAATACCACATAGGACTCTGAAGAGATAAAGTTATACAATGCCTTAGGCAATTATGAACATGGATAATAGGGAAAAAGGCGGCTGTAATGTAGAGTATAAGTGGCGTGATATAAGCAGAATATTTAGTATTTAGGACAACAAAATAAATACCACACTGTCTTGGCTACTGCAATAACAGACACCATTTCTTTTCTATGCAGTTCAGATACGTTTATCTGAACCAGCAATGTTCAAATTCATTAATGAAGCCATTATTGATTTGTGGAACATGACTTAAAATCTCAGCAAACACCGAACAATCTGTGAGGAGCTCTTAAATACTGAACGTATGTAACTAGACATCTCAATTTAACAACCAGACATACATTAAACAGCATTAATAGCTAGGCACTTAATGGATCAATTCCCACTGTTTGTGTAATGTGGAAATAAAAAAGGCTTATTAAATGACAAGCTTTCCCTGGTTTGTGCTAATTAATTATACACTGCATCTGACTGCTAATTTAGTGGAAAAATGCAGCCCAAAACTATGGTTTCTGCTTGAACTTTGCCTCAGCACCACCTAATTCAGCACAGAGTGCAGCTGCGACCAGCCTCTGAACGACGACAGTATTAAATTAGAGCACAAGGCCATCAATTTAATAAGTACTGTAGCAGGTAATTTGAATAAGGACAGTATTAGTATTCTACCAGTGCACAACTAAAAGCAGCTGACCTTTCAGACCAGAGAAGATCCTTGAACACATCTAGCTGAATCGGAGAACACAGTAATAATCTGACCATGTTAAGAGTGCCAAGAGAGACTTTTACAGCTCTACACCCATTACTATACATCAGCTACTCTACAGTATATAAGAACACTTTATGTACAGAAAAACAAGGTTATAAATAGAACAAAGGCAATGTGAAAGATATATTTGCAGTGGCACATTTGAAAATTCTCCTTATTACCTTGATTTATGGTATAAAGAATGTAAAATTAATCAATGCACATAAAAATGCACTATGAACACCCACATAACAACTCAGTGACTTTTCACCACAAATTTAGTACCAAGAACAACACAGGTATGTGTTGTGTAGTAAAAGTACAGCATATAAAATTATTTTGCTATCATATCTGTTTTAAACGCAGCAATATAAGGAGGACATAGCATTCAGGCAGGAGAAAGATAATGCTTCTCAGCTAATTGGCAAGTTTTTTGGAGGTTTATAACTACAGTAAAAATTCCATATCAACAGACTGTTGGTGTAGCCACAGCACTAGCTGAAATTCCTCTAAATTCAGTGAAGCCACTTTGAATGGAATGAGGACATTTTTTGCAAGGGTCTGCTTATAAATATCAAAAATCACACATGATATCAACAAAAGAAAAATCACAGTCATACTCATATCAGTGAGGACAGAGCAATTTACATGAACAACCAGAACAATGATTTTCTATTTTGTTCATTTTCTGAGGGATCGGGGAGGGGGGGGGGAGGATTTTTCTTACTGGGTGAGGGGAAGGTTTTTAAGGAGCAGGTAATACCTGCTGAATACCAGGTGAATACTCAGAGATTCATTCCTCATGGATGTCTTCTAGCCAACTCTTTAAATAGGAGTAGAGTTTTCCACATGACCCTGGCCTGTGTTTATCAAATTGTTCCTTTAACAACTTGCAGTAATATTTCTCAGAATGAAGTGGAAAACTACACTACGCTACCAGAACTGCTCCAAAAACTAAGATATATAGTAAAAACCTGATTGAGAGCCTTGTCTTTTATTTCCTTCCTAAAAGATACAATTCCGGTCCTCAGGTCCTACCGCATCCACCACTTTTTTCAGAAATGAGCATGCATTCACACAGTGCCTGTGACCATACAAAAAACTGTTTATTGCTGCATGACTGAAATGTTTAGTAATACCCGATGCCTCTCAAACCAACAGGCCATTTATTTTCAATGACATAAGCAGGTTTAATACAGTTTTGCTCAATCTTAAAGTAGAATTGTGCAAAAACCTGTAGTGCTTAAAATACAGCATAGTTATATGGACACATGAATTGCTAAATAGCCATGAAAGAATTGATATTTATTTTGTATGATAGTGTACCCTGCTTCTTGGAGCATTTCTTACAAACATTAAACCTGAGCTTTTAAACCTCTCATCACAGCAAACAGACATAAGTTCATTTTGGACGTCTACCTTTTATCCTCCTGAGTTGGAGCTAATGAGACCCACCTGGTCTGGTTGCCAGTAAGACTCAGCAGAACAGCCATGCATATTTATGCAGACTCCTGGAAACTGACACAGTTTGTGACATCTCCTCAGAAACCAGGTTCAGAAATTCCAGACTGTTTTTACTTTGTTAACACTGGCAAGAAAACTGACCAAATTCAGTGGGACAATTGATATTTTGATATTATAGCAATACTGAACGCATTTTTCATGGCCATAACCAGGCATATATCATACTGACAGACAATTTACAAAATGGGTATTGTTCAGTTAAAATATGCATAAAGCATTGTGGGCTATATAAAATATTTATGGTCCAGATGCAAATGGCAGGTAGAGGACCCCTCTGGGGCAGAAGGGGTCCAGTCTGGAAGGAACACAAAAGAAAAGCAACATGGAAGATAAAAGAGCTGATACAGAAATGGGGAGGATAAAATCACATATGGAGGTGACTTGCTGACTAGAAAATAATGTGATCCTCTATTGTGGGTTCACAAAGTCCCATGTTCATGCCATGAATATGTTGTTATTCTGTATATATTCCAGATTAAAATCAATGCATTGCCCCAGATTACGAGTTCAACAAGTATGAAAGTGAACTCTGGGGAAAAAAAAAAAAAAAAAGGCTTAAAATTAGGACATAATATTTAAAAAAAAAAAAAAATCATGACCAGGATTCAGACAAAAAGAATTCTAGGTGTGTTTGTTTGCCTATCCCAAATTCTGGTCTCATTCATGCCTTTACCTAGTAACAGGCTAGATCCGTTGGATGTATTTATGGCCAACATATCCTTAAGGGACAGGGCCATGAAAATAAGGTTTGAAAAAATTAGATGACAAGGAGAAAGATGATGAAGAATGAGATACGAAAAAGTATCTAAGGAAAGAAGATCCCTTTCCTCCTCCATCTGTTTCAGCCTGTGCAGATCCTGCAGTTGCCCAACATCATGAAAGTTTTCTCCTAGCTTCCTGGGCTAAATTAATGCTGGGAGTTGAAAATCGTAAAGTAGATTTGTAACTCAGTGATTTTCAGCAGAAAGTTTTACAAACTCATTTAAAGTTTTCTCTCTATTTCACTCCTGCTTAGCACCTCCTTTCTTTTTCCCTTTTTGTTTCCCAAGGTTTTAAAAAAAGTATTGTTACATGTTTAAGCCACAGAGGACTGAGTGCAATGTTGAAACATGTTACACAAAAGACACATGACAAGATATTTCCATTAAACTTACACTACATAAAAATGGACGGTAAACGGGACATGATTCATTCATGAATAGAGCCTTTAGTCTGATTTGTGGCAATAAGTATGCTGTCATAGGCTTACTTATTGCTAAGAATGTATCAAATTACCTTTGCTGCAATTATTAAAATTCCTTCTCCACCTTACAAGTGAACTTGATTTCAAGTGCCAAGAATCTCCCCGGTGAGCTTTCCCATCAAATATTTCATAACTAAAACGTTAAATACATCTGCTAAAAGAGGACAAGTAATAGTATAATCCATTTTATTTTAAAAAGGCATGCAATTTCAGAAAGTACTAATACTAATAATATAACCACCAAGTTTAAATGTGATACTGTATAATACCTTACCTGCCAGTCTGCTTATCTAGCACCCACAGTAGCTGTACATACAGATGGCACTGCTTAACACAAATTGCTTAACTTTAGAACGAAAGTGTTTGAGATCAGTTTTAAAACAGCCCAGCAGAAAATTATAATTACTGCAGTAAATACTGATTTTCTTCAGGGCATCCGTATCATACTAGAAAAAAATTCAGTGTCTTAATTCTACTTAATTAGGCAACTTGTGTTTTCACTACTGAAATGGGATAAAAGTAGTCTATAAATTTATTAATTAACTAATTGTATTCTGGCATTTCTGACATAACTATGTTCTGGAGAGAAGGAAGCAAAAGGATAAAATTCCGCTACATAATACAGCAGAAGTATAATGATGAAACCATCTTTGTAGATAATATATTATTTTCCACTGCTACAACTGAAGCTCTCACAAAAGAAACAATGACAACCAGATCTCTCTTCCCCACTAGCAATACATATTTTAGAATTATTTTTAATGAATAGATTATTGGCTGTAAGGGTAAAAAATGTTGAAGCAGGTACAGTGTGCTACTATAGGAATGTTTCAGCATAAAGCAAGCTTTGCATCTAGCACTGAATATAGCAGAAATAGCAATTTTGGTGGCTGGTTTTTTTGGCTGGCTGGTTCTTTTGCTCTCCCTTCCCCATTACTGGATCCCAGACAGTTTGGATGTGACTGCTTTGAAGTCTTGGGCTCTGGCAGTATTGAGAATCCCTTATTGTCAGGCAATTTTATTGTTACAATAGAGCACTGCAATGGAAGGCTGTGGTTGGGAAAAGTTCCTGCTGGTGTGAGGACTAGTCCCATACTGGGACTTGTAGATCACAGGCTTGAATGGATCTCTATTCTATGGAAACCAATACAGAGTTTAGTACTTTGATTAGGATGGTACAATTTACTCGCTTTAGTTTCTGAATTTAAATGAATAACAGAATCCCATTCCCTTTACTTCTTCTGATAGTCAGCGCTCTCTCTCCTCTGTTTCTGTGTTAAGGCAATTTAATAAGATATTTGCATTTATTGTGTGATCAAATTAATCTTCTCTGAATCCAACCTTGATAGTCCCAATCCTACCTGCACCTTGGTAAGAGCTCTGTTAGTCCTTAATGACCTTTTCCTGTTCATCCTTATTCTTCTTCACACAATAAATATCTCTAATGCCATCAGTGTCACAATTCCTTTTGCTCTACCATTTCCGTGAGTCTTCACATGGGGAAAAAGCTAATCCTCGTAAACATCCCTATTCCTTGGCAATATATTAGTACTTCTCAGGAAAAAAACTCTCTGAATATGTCAGAAAGAATTGTAAAACTCAGATGTGATGTTAAAAATTGTTATGAATGGACTTGAGAATCAAACAGAAAATGTGTCATGTAGTAGAAAATTGTATTACGAAGTACTGACTAAACTCACGTCTTGAATATTACTTCAAATCTAGTCAGTCCAACTCAGAAGAGTATCACAGAGCAAGGTAGGGTTATATCACATAACGGGACAAAAGAATGATCCAATGCAGGGGCGAATTTTCTATGAGGGAAGGCATAATAGATTAGGGATTTACTGGGAAAAAAAACCATAAACATAACAAGGAGAGGGATGATACAGCAAAGATCTGTACAGTGGGGTGTTCAGAGAATAATTACTAGTTATTTCACCCTGAGAACTAGCAGGCATTCACAGAAGCAGGTTTAGCACAAACGAAAGGAACCAAATATGTCATGCAAATAAACAGATGCAATCTTTGCCTCAGGATACAAACATCTTCAAAGAACATTCAGAGTATAGGGCCAGGCATAGCTGCATCCTTCTTAACATGGTCAAAGAAACTCCTAATCTTTCTGTCCACTCATGTGTCCCATCATTTACCAATACAAGGCTAACACAAACACTAAATCATTGGAATTTTCTCAAAAATCAAAATGCCAGGTTTTCATGGTTATTGTTTATGTTTTATTGTAAAATTTCAATTAATGAAAGTATTTTTCTTCTCAAATGCTTGAGGTTCGTAATTTTGATCCATCAATCTTAGTTTCTTTATTTAAAAACAACAAAACCAAAATGACAACAACAGGAAGTCATAAAAATTGTATGAATTCAGACTCTCAGATTTATCATTCTCTTCTCAGTGACTGTGGAAACCACCCCAGTCCTGTTACTCATACTGATAATTTGGGCATAATTTTTTGACTAGGTCTTCTTTCTACGGCTTCAATTCTAGGCTTTAGTTAAGTGTGCTGATTTTCCTGCGTAAGGAAAAATCTCCAATATACTGTCTTATCTATTTATCCTCATAGGTAAACCAACTTACATCCTGATTACTGAGACATCATCTTCCATGACCCTGTTAAATAAAACCTTGCCCTCCTCATATCCTTCATAATGCTACTGGAAAGATACAATGTATTGCTTTTATGTGTGATCTTTGTCTATTTGTAATACAAAGAACCCACAATATTATTACTAATAAAAGTAACAATAATATCATGGTAAATATAACAATAATGTTTAAAAGTAATTACATACTACACACCACAATACACAAATCTCAAAAACAGATCTATTCTCCTTTCAGTTTTATTAAGGTAGATCCAAAAATGACTTGATTAACTTCTCTGTGTTTACAGTGGTTCTCGCAAGAGGAAGAATCACTATCTTCTAATCTTGACTGGCCCAAAGACCCCAAAACAAGCAATTCAAAAACATCTAGGGATTTTCCTAAGGATTGTCTTATGCTGTTCTTGTTCCCATATCTATCTGAACCTTCTAGACTGATAAAAAAAGACACATCTTTCTGTGAAAAGGGAACACTGCTTGTTTCAGAATGTCTAACGTTTCATCTTGCTTTTAAAGAGCCTTTTTAAGAATCATAGAATCACAGAATGGTTTGGGTTGGACAGGACCTTAAAGATCATCTAGTTCGAACCCTCCTTCCACCATCCCAGGCTGCCCAAAGCCCCGTCCAACCTGGCCTTGAACCCTTCCAGGGAGGGGGCAGCCACAGCTTCTCTCGGCAACCTGTGCCAGGGCCTCACCACCCTCATGGGGAAGAATTTCTGCCTTAGATCTAATCTAAATCTACCCTCTTTCAGTTTAAAACTGTTGCCCCTTATTCTGTCACTACAGGCCTTGGTAAAAAGTCCCTCACCATCTTCCTTATAAGCCCCCCTTTAAATTGAAAGGCCGCAAGAAGGTGTCCCTGGAGCCTTTTCTTCTCCAGGGTGAAGAACCGCAACTCCCTCAACATTTTTCACAGGAGAGATGTTCTAGCCCTCAGATCATTTTTATGGCCCTTCTCTGGACCTGCTCTCACAGGTCTAGGTCTTTCCCCTAGAGCTGGATACAGTACTTCAGGTGGGGTCTCACAAGAACAGAGTAGAAGTGCTGAATCAGGTCCCTCGACCTGCTGGCCAAGCTGGTTTTTTTATGCAGCCCAGGATACAGTTGGCTTTCTGGGCTGTGAGTGCACATTGCCAGCTCATGTCCAATCTTTCATCCACCATTATCCCCAAATCCTTCTCTGCAAGGAATCCTTCTCAATCAATTCATCACCCAGTCTGCACCGATACTGGAGCTTGCCTAGACACAGGTGCAGGACCTTGCACTTGGCCTTGTTGAACTTCATCAGGTTCACATCAGCCCACTTCTCCAGCCTGTCAAGGTCCATCTGGATGACTTCCCTTTGCTCGAGCATATCAGCCACACCACCCAGCTTAGTGTCATCTGCAAACTTATTGAGGGTGCACTCAATCCCACTGTATATGTCATTGATGAAGATATTAGATAGTATTGTCCACTGATGCAGTCACTCCACTGTAGAAGGCCACTAGATTAGTCAGGCACAACTTGCCCTTGAGGAAGCCTTGTTGGCTGTCTCTAATCACCTCCTTGTCTTTCATATGTTTTGACATGTCTTCCAGGAGGGTTTGTTCCATGATCTTATTGAGCACAGAGGTGAGGCTGACTGGTCAGTAGTTCCCAGGGTCCTCCTTTTGACTCTTTTTAAAAATTAACACAATGCTTCCCTTTGTCCAGTCACTGGAGACTTAACCTGACTGTCAGAAGTTTTCAAACATGATGAAGAGTGGCTTGGCAACTAGATCTTAGGACTCTGTGAGGCATTTCATGGGGTCCCATGGGCTTATGTATGTTCAGGTTCCCCAGGTCGTCTTACCCTGATCCCACTTACGATGGAAGGGACTTAATTCCCCAAGTCTCTGCCTTGAGGTTCACGGTTTTGAGAGGTGTGGGAAGAGAGATTACCGTTGAACACTGAGGCAAAATATTATTGAGTACCTTGGGCTTCTCCATGTCTGTTGACTCTGGTTCTCCTGTCTTATTTAGCAGGGGGATACATTTACATTTATGCTAATTACTTCTTAGAAGGGATGGAAAACTGCATAAACCAGTAAGCAGTTGAAAGACGTTAAACCAAATACCCTGAGAAAGCGAAAATCTTAATTTGTATTGAATTTGCAATTTTGTAACTAGTAAACTGGGTTTCTTAAATTGTCCAATACAGACTCTTATATCTGTAAGCTTACAATCCAATGAGGAGTAAAATTATGTGTAATGAATTGATAACATTGTACATTGTAAGTCATTGAAAATGAGAGCTTTAATGTGTAACTGGTTGAACAACTCTGAGATCATATCACTTTACTTTGCATCATTTTAAAAACTGAAGCAATAAAGCCTCTTAGACAATCTGGCAATAATAGTTTTGAGGAAACTTAATGCACTGGCATGAGTCAGTGACTATTATGAAAGAAATTAAAATTAGCATAGGTAAACCCGTGAAAAGGCAAGCTGCCTGCCATGTATCAAACATGCCTTTAACAAGGCCATTTTTTAAATTATTCATCTGAGGTTATTCCTATTCAGATCTATGTAAAGGAAAAAAAAAAAAAAGAGGGGTTAAATAGGAATAAATATCAAACAATATCAAAAAATAACTTGTATATTAGGACTGGAACAGGTTATTTGACAACCTTCTTTAGCACTGTATTGCTGTTTTCAGGAGGTGGCATGCAGGGCTTGTGACAACAAGAGACATAATCAGAAGAAAAACAAATCAACAAAAAAAGGTATGAAAATACCTTAGGGTCTTATGATACCAAAAACCAGCAAGAACAACAGGAAATGATCCTATCACCTTTATGTTTATTATCGCCATAAACTTCTAACATCTCTGAATGAACCCTTTCCATGATAAATTCGTTCCTGAGACAGATCCCACATTTCCCGGGAACGATCAGAAGCTTTACTTTATACAATTGTTCACAACAGCTATGATTAAAAAAATAAATCTCAGAAGACATAAAACCAAAAAATTGCCATAACAGGTCAGACCAAAGGTCTATCTAATACAGTAACCTGTCCCCAACAACAGCTAGAGGAGGAAGTGTATATAAAATAGGAGATGCTTGGAGAAATCCTGGTACACTACCACATCTTCCATCAGTTAGAAATGTAGGGTCTTCTTGGCTATGGTTTGCATTCCAATCATGTTTAGTAGCCATGAGTGGATTTACCATTCATGAACTTAACCAAATTTAACCTATTCATTTTCTTTGCCTCCATGATACCCCGTGGCAACGAGCTGCACAACACAGCCAGGAGTTGTATGAAAAACTACTTCCTTTTTGTTCATTTTCAGCATGCTACCTGATTATGTCTTATTATGTCTTACAATAAAAACCCAGCAGGAACACAGTGAAACTGCAAATAATTGTTTCTTATACACCTTCTTGCTGGCTGTGGAGCAATAATCACCCCTCAGTTGCGAGTACAGCAGCAGACTTGCAATAGAAGTTTTGTCTTGTGCTTCTGTTACCCGGAGACTGTCGGCTTCCAGATTAGTAATAGCACACCACAACACAACAAGGAGACTTTAAAAACAAACCAGGAAAAAAAAAAAAAAAAAGAAAAAAAAAAAAAAAAAGACTAAGCGCTTTAAAGCTTTCCAGACACACAATGAATTGCTACAGGACTTGAACTCTTCTACTTCCAGTCGAACTGCTTTCCAGCTAGGGAGTGAATTTTGTGCTTATAAGCATGAAAAAGGGCAGCGCACCACACAACACTCGTAGTGAAGTGTCCCTGCAAACCTCAGGTACAGCACTTGGGTCCAGACACACGCAGCACCTCTGTCATCCCAACCCCTGTGCCTCTAAGCGAGGACGGACAGCTGTGCCCAGCTGCGTGGTGGCTTTCATTCTGTGGACAAATGGGGCAAGAGGGAGAGCAAAATTATTTCTAATTGACACCTGTATGTGAAATTGGGTCTTGGAGGTGAAAGGCTAGTGCGGTAATACTCAACTGAAGCCCAGCTCTGGTTACACTTATTTCTGGACCTAGGTGGATAATGACAGAACTATGGGAAGGAAAAAGTGGCAAGGTCATAGCTTTACTATAGGCATGAGAAAATAATCATCTTCAAACTAATGGGAAAGTGCAAGAAGAAAAACAAGGACAAGAAAAGGGTAGTTGCTTTACCCGGTGGTTACATGACGACACGTGCTATTCCAAGTCCAAAATACTTCATCAGAGTACAATTATATACTGTAAAAAAAAAACCCTGTCAAAATCAGAAGGAGAAAAGAAGCAAAAATATCCCCCATCCTGCTATACTAAAAGGTAACAAAGCTTACTTGAAATAGACACCATAAAAATAAAATATACTCTATTATGTGAGAAACAAAACCTAAACTGAGTTGAAACTGACCCTGTCAGTCACAACGTTTATTGTTTCTCCATCAGATGTTTCTTTACCAGAGAAGCTATTCTGCAGATAGATGAAGTTAGGTTGTCAAGTGGATTTCCTCACAATAGTGTGATAGAAAAATAGTGTATAGAAAATAAAGAAGAACAACAGCATCTAAAAATATGTCTCAGAAAGCAACAGTTACCGTGCCACAGGCAGAGGATGACTTTCACAGCTCAGAGTAAGCATTCTGAAAAGAGAGCCTGCAAATGGGGAGGGGATAAAGAAAATAAAAGAATTTCCAAAAGTGAAAGTTCAGAACTTTCTTTACTAGCCTCACAACAGTGTTATTTTGTATATTAACATAGCAGCCATCTATATTAGTTTATCATATGATTAACACTGTGCGTGGGCTTTACTCAGTTTATTACCCATGTCCAGACAAAGTTTTGTCAAAGCACAGCATGCACTCTAGCAACAGAGTGCCAAAAACTCTTCAGGAAAAGAGGGATTGCTAGGATTTGGAAGAAAATCCATGAGCTGGCAAAGGGTATGTTGTACTTTTTCCCTCTCTGGAGAAAAGTAGTTGTCAGGTGTTAGAACAAAAACAGGTCCAAGCTTTGCAACCGTGTGGCCTGAAAAATTTCTAAAAGTAAAGCGTATGTAGATCCAACCACTGGCTACCGACAGCTATCAACAGGGGTTGAATTATGATTCCTTCTGAGAGGTAGCTGTGAAAGGAGACTTTTACAAGGGACTTCAGCATGGGAACGGAGGAACAGAGTTAGACCAGGAGGCTGTGTCATCCCACAGCTGCTGTACAACACCTGGCCTGCAGCAGCACGTCCTGCCTTACACGCCGTTTATCACGGAGCAGCTGAGCCATTTATCAGTTTTACACAACAGAGCCGAGCATAAAAACGGTCAACAGAGGGTCCATTCAACGCAGGGTCCTGCCTCTTATGGTGACCAGATGCTTAGGGAAGGGGGATGAAGCAACAGGGTGGAAATGCACTTCCTGCTACTGCTAGATAGCACCCAGCTGCCAGCAGCTGGATGCTGCCATATGGCCTCAGGAGACATTTACATCCACATCTTCATGTGGATACATCCAAGGATGTATCTAACACATTTTAGAAACCATTTATATCTTTCTTCTCCACTGCATGATAAAATGAGCTCTACAACTTAACCATGTGAGAAAAAATGCCTTTTTTTTTGGTCTGTTCTAAACCTACCACCTCCTAATACCAAAAAGAAGAGCCATCCACTATTCTTCACTTTGATTGCTCTGGGATCAGCCTCCACGTGCTGCAAAATCCCACACAGCCCACTGCATTCATTGTGCACTCTGTTAAGTGCTGCAGGGAAGAAGTTCTGCATGTTCCCCCATTCTTTATCAAATACCTGCAGGGTGGGCTACATGCTGGCCAGGGTAAGCTGAAAGCTCAGGCACAGCTCTGTAAAACACAGGCTGTATTTAATTTGCTGTTGAGTACATTACAGTTGAGTAATTCCCATTTTGTTGTGCATCCTTCATCCTGGGTTTACACCAGCCTGATCAACAGGAAAATGTTGTGTGCATACACTAGCACAGTGCTTTATCACACGTCCCAGGTTTTCTTGATCAGGGTTTTGCGGGGGGCGGGGGGGTGTTAGCAAAAAATGTCGGAAAATTTTCTCCCTGGCAGAGATGAAAAGCTGAATTTTCTTTACAGATGTACAGTATGCGTTGCTGTAAACATCCCTTGGTGGAGCTGTAATGCGATCTCGAGTTGTTATCATTTCATATACATCTCTTTCATCTGTCAGATCAGGTGAGAAGTAGAGATCAACTTCAAATTGTTCCTGTCCATTCCTGCCCAGAAGAGGAATACTGAGGTCAAGAGAGTATAATCTAAACTCTCTTTAGTTTAGATCTCTAAGAGGAACCTCTAAACTCTCTTTCCATCTCTCTGTTGTGGCAACAAGAGCGTTTTTTTCCCTATTTATCTGGTTTAAATAAGTTGTATTATGATCTAGTCTTAGTATTCAAATTGTATGTATAAATACTTAATAAAAAGTTCTACTGCTTATAGACCAATTATAGAAATTCTTTGTGGCATACAAATTTTACGGAGATTCTTGGCCTGACAGTCTTAATACTAAATAAATATTAATAACATATTAACTAAACACTTAAATACATTTTAAATTACTAAATTTCTATGAGTTATTTCTAGCTGTGCTCTCAAGCATGGACCAGTTCACACACATCATTAGGTGCTCCTGTTTGCACATACGGTTTCTGGGGAAGGGTTAATTACCGCTCAGCGTTAATCAGAATGGAGTATCCTTATTGTTATCTTGAATATGAAAAGTAATTTAGGAGGGCATACTAGGAAGGAAACTTTGTGTTTTGGAATCAAGTGTATAACTCTATTGATAAATCAAAAATTGAAAAATATGAGGCAAATTCTAACACGATATTCCCAGGATCAGCCAGCGTCCTTCACAGTTTAACCAATCCACATAAATGCTAGAACACGTATATTCAAATGCAAAATTCAACAGAAGTTGACATTTTTGTTGACTAAGAAAGTAGTATATGCTCTTATAACACAGTAAGGCCACAGACTATATTGCTAAACCAGTTCACTTGGTTTCTGCATTAAAAAAAATCCCCCAAAATCATCATGTTTGTGTGCAGAAATTAGGCTTGCACATAAAGTAACCAGATGCTTAGCTAGTCCTATGCCTGTTGGCATTCATTTATTTGAATATATGCATTTAGTTATTTGGTGCATATAAATGCTCATGATCTACCACTTCAGTGATACTGAAAAACAGTACTATTAACTCCCTGTAAGCAATGGTGAAAACAGTCATCTGCTTTACCTCATTATTTTGTAAATTATCTTATCTTTCTCTAGTAATGTAAAATGACTTATTTCACAAATAATAACTAACAAATTGTTAAGGAACTATATTACTGGTTTTGTTTTGAAATATCTCAGCTGCAGAGGTAAGAATCCAGATTGCACAATACTTTCCAGAGTATTAGGAGTTCTTTTCTAATCCCTTTATAAAATGTTTTCTGTGTTTTATATCACCTTTTCTGAAAACACTGAGACATCAAATCTTTCCCCTAAAGCTTTTGCACAGACTTACTTTTGCCCAAATCTACAGAAATTGAAGATAATGTAAAGAAAATGGAACAATAAGTAACAGATAAAGCATTTGGTTGTATTAGGAGACTCAGCTGATAAATAGACATTCATTACATTATGTTATCAATAAACATGCAGGCAGCTATTTTTGCTGGGCAATGTTAAGTAGATAAGCTTCAGAATATTGACCAAAAAAAAAAAAAAAAAAAAAATTAGTTTTGAAACTAGACTTTGTAGCCAATAAACAAGAAGAACCAGAAAATTTTCTCACAACACAACATACTAACAATCAAAATCTGACTATGAATGTGACAGATTAATCTCACAGTGAATGGTTGCACATTATCCAAGAGCACTTTGAACCTACTAGCTTATCTGTGCCTGAGGAAGTTAATTTCTCCAGAGAAAGTAGTTTTTACCAGTTAGGAAGGCAGTCTGGGTTCAAAACATATTTGTTGCAATGCAAAGCTGGGCTGTTTGCTCTTAAACTAGCGGACGCACGGCTCTTGTCCGTCCTGAAAGGGAAGGTGGCAGCCAGGAGAGCCCTGCAGAGGGGAGGTGATGGTGCACACAGCTGATCCAGAGATTGTGGCACCTCTGGATGCCACAGAGGAACAGAGATGGGCATTCTGGCCGATGCAGGCCATTTCGACCACCATTTTCCTTTCTAACTGTTTACTTTTGTCTATGCGCGGGCCGAATATATCTTACGAGTCATAAAGTGCACATACTTTCAGGCACGTACCTTGGGGTGCAAAGGAGAGCTGAGGGAATAGCAATAACAGTAAAACCTGCAGCAACAAGTATGTGTTAGTCTGACATTAATGGGTACAGTATGGATTTTGTGTCATTTTGCCAGAATGGAGCGGGAGTGTCAAGGCAAATTCAATTTGCCACAATACTCTTGCAAGAATATCTGCATAACAAAAAGGTCAAGTGGTCCAAAAGAATATCTTTTAACGTATTAGAGCTGAATAGCTGTGTGCGGTCTACCTAGCAAAACACACTATTTCCTGCCCAGCTTACCCCTGCATTAAATAAGATGGACTATATTCTGCTGCTCTGATCTTTTAAGTTACTCTTTTTTTCTATTAGGAAATTAGAAGTGAAAATGGGTCTAGAAGAGATGATTTGTGACAGCCATGGCAGATTGTGCATCTGACAAGTATAAGCTCTAAGAATAAAAGAGCTTTTGATAATTTTATTCCAAGTGACATTCGATGGGATTTAGGCTTCTACATTGTTCAGACACTTTTGAAATTTTTCCCCATAAAAGGACAAAAAATGAATCCATTCATCAGATGAGAAAATTACAATCTTAGCTCCAAACTGCAAGAGTCTTCTCAGAGAGGCAGTTTCAAGATGTAACAGTGGTTTATACCAGAAATGACACAGCAAAAAAACCTACCCAGCCGAGGCAAAACCTTCCCTACTTCTGCCACTCAGATAAAGACTCTCCTCCAGACTGTGAGATGTTTGGGGACTTTACTTTCGATGGCTGATGGTCTTTCTTCCTCCCACTGAATGTTGAAGGAGCGTGGATCAGAGCCATGCTGTTTTCTTTTTAGACTTGAAGGTGGGGATTAAAAACGTGGGGAAAGAAGAAGAAGAAGAAAAAAACCACAGTGACTATGAAAATGACCAAAAAATTTTACTAAATGTGCTGGCATTTCTGCATATTTTGTCTTGTGCTTTCTTTGCTTTAAAAATACCTAAATAAATGACAATCGGTTGTGACCTTCCTTCCATTGTTCAAAACACGTCAAAAACCCAAAATATTTATTTCCTGCTAGTAACTTCCAGAATAGATGTGCTGTAGAGAAAACTCAAGCAGTGCAATCACACCAAATCTACTCTACCCATAAAAATCTTAATCTCTTCAGGTCCCTTTGGGCCTGTTTTTTGTTGCTCTCTGCCTTGTGGAGTTACTTACACAAGTACCGAGTAGGTGTAAGGTTAGGGCAAAGACAAATTAAGTCTCTTTAACTACAGAGGAAAGTCTGTGAAGGTGGAAAACTGGTTGATATTTTCAAACTAAGGGATTTAGCCACACAGTTCCCATTGAAATTAATTAGAAGTGAGCAGATTATTCTCTCAGCTTGCCTTAAGAAGCCTCAAGCACAGAGTATAAATGAGAAAAGGGATGGGAGGAGGGGAAGAAAGAGAAAGCCCTATAAACCTTTTAAACAGAAATATTCTAAGCAGAATGTGTGTTTCAGTTGTAACAGCCAAAAGATTTGGATGCTTTGTGTAATATAATGCATACTGATATACAAAGCTTATTAAGAGTACTCAAGCCTCTTGGGCTACTTTATCAGTGTGAATTATTTCATAAACTTATCCTTTAGAATATGGGTGTGTGGAAGTACACAGAAAAAAAAAAAAAAAAAAAGAAAAACAACAAGAAACTTGTAATTTGGAATTTAAGGCTGTAATCTCCCCTGATTTTTCTCTCAGAAGTTGGAATAAAGCCAAATATTAAATATCAGCTTTACTATTTGCAGTATAAGTTAACTACAGATATGCAATGGCACTGCACATGCCTTAAAATGCTTAAGGCTTCCTTTCCTTGGAAATTCAATGTCAGTCCATATTGAATGTATTTGCAATGGAAAGCTATGAAGAACAAAATTTCCCACAAAATGCCCAAATATTTAACCATCCAGTTGGCCAGCCACAAGGCTGCCTTTTGATATTTTTCCATTTCCATTTGGGGATACTTGAATATCTCCATATTTAATAGATTAAACTATAAATCAAAGCAGATTAAATCAGACCTACTCACCTTTAGAAATAATACTGTAGTTCGTAAAACAAGTATCATTATCAGTAAACATCCTCTCTGGAAGCATCACCTGAGACATGGCTTTCGGTTGAAAGTGATGACCCCTTTACGACAGCCACCTCAGGTGACCAGCAAACTGAGTTTTACAGAGCACTCAGTGAAATACTGTCATGGATGTTGCACACATTTTCCCTGTTAATTTGAAACTCCATCCCCGTTCCTCTTAAATCCCAAGCTTTTCAATTACCATAGTTTTCTTTGAAATACCTAATTTTGAATGGTCAGTCAGGAATCAGGTAAAACTTTTATTTGAGCTTTGTGGAAGAATAAAGAAACAACTTGTAGTTCTATTATATTTTTTACTAAATATGTCTTTTTCAACCAGTTGTTCACAGCAATGAAAATGTAAGTCTTTATTCATCTTAAAATGAATAAATGTACTTAACTAAAACAGGGGAAACTATCAAGAAAGACAGAGTGTGTGAAAAACAGGAATTGCTATGAAGGAAGGATGTAACAGAGCATTCATTTAAGATAGTACAATGTGATATTTTTTTTTCTATAAAAAAAAAGAAAGACTCTCCCTAAATCATGGATGGTGGCCTCAAATTTTCTTCTGCCTCTCTTCTCTCCCTTCTTTTCTGGATTGTTGGCAGTCTCTTCTGAAACCCAATGCCCGAAAAATACATATTGAGATGCCCTTTTTGGCTTCCCACGTATATTTCTATGACAACGTGCTTTGCTTTCATTACTAGAAGCAGGAATCACTTCAGAGCCACCTTCAGAGCCATCTTTAGTCTATTAGTAGAGTCTATGCTATTGTTTTTATTCACCTTTCACCTCTCACTGAAACATTATTTCTATTAGGTAATGACAACAACACTGAGAATGACCATCTGTCCAAAAGATAAACAAGTTTACTTGAAGGAGCCAGATGTTCAGTCTACCATGGCAGGTTCCAACAATGCAAATACAGAATGGCTCGATCCACCTTTTCCTCCAGACTTCAAGTTAATAAAGTGCTTCTAATCACCATCAGTCCATGGGTCCACACTACCACAGATCAGACCTATATTCTTGGTTATCTCCTGTGCATCACCGTAGCTGGTTATGCTAATGAATTCCAAAATAATGTACAAGAAAAATGAGTGGAAATATATAAGGACAAGGAGGTGGTCCCTTCCAATTTCTTGTCCCTATGCTCATGATAACAGCCTTTTTAAGAATAAATGGCTGTATCAACTAGTGAAAAGTCATTTTCACTTAGTAGCGTTTCAGTGGCTTTTTTGTAAAACCAGAATTTGCTAAATGTGTTCTGTATTATGACAAAAATCTGCTAAAGTTGATCTATTACAAAAAGATTTCTGAGTAGTCCAAAAACAATGACAATTGTTGCAACACAAAGACATTTATAGATAACTTTAAAAGTAATGAAAGCAGACTTGAACAGATGAGATTTTACAGCCAGTTCAAAATTAGGAGCCGAAATAAAGCCTTACATTATTCATGATTCTTTTGGAAGTTTCTTGAAAAACAAAAACATAACCAAAACTCTACATGTTTTACAATGTGGTTATTTACATGCTGTGCTAGGTGCATTAAAAAACAAATAAAAGATGCCGTCCCTGCCAGGAAGAGTTTATGATCTAATTTTATATTGTCACCCAGATGAAAACAACGAGGTAGAGCAGGGCAAGAAGAGAAGACCTTAGAACAGTAAACTTACACAATTTATTGAAATCGTTCATGTTTCCTGTTAGCTCAACTACATGTTATTTGATTTTCTTGTCTGGATTCTTTTCTCATTTCCTGTTTTATGCTATCATGGGACAAAGAAATCTTTTGACTGATAGCTCTTGGATAGGAAGGGATATGTGTCTTCTGAAGAAACAAGGAGACAGAAGGTTTTGGCTTACAAAACCAGGGAATATATTGTGGGGGGCCCTGAAGAAACCTCAAAGGACCCAAATAAGAACTGGAAAAATTAAAGGAACCTAGAAATAAAGGCTAAGCAATGAGATCTGATAGGCTGGTCCAAACACAACTGTGCAGAGACTTTAAGACTTTAAAAAAATTACAGCGCAAAACCAGAAAAAGAACTGGAAGATGGCATGATATGGGAAGGTCAGCAAAAGGATAAACTCTTGATAAAGTGGAAGAAGACAGCATCGACAACAGAGATGAGGGGGATGGAGTATCCTGTGGAGAAAATGGCTGAACCCAAATAATGTTTTGATCACAATGACAGCAGCAGGTGGATTTAAAATGGACTCACCAAAGAAAAAGTAGAAGAACTTCAACCCCTCCAAGACTGCAAAAACAACCATAGCAAATTGTCATTGATGCCATCTTCAGGATTAAAAAGGCCTTGGTAATTTTATCTATGCAGATATTCAGTTTTAATACACCAAATCAGATCTTAAGACTCTTTGTGAATATGCAAAAAAAAGGATGAGAGAGAACCAGGTAAATAGGATCGGGCATAAAGAAATGAGTCTGAGGAACAGAAGTAGTTTTGCAAGTCCTGGAGAATAGCCACAACCCAAAAAGTTAATACCATACCACAGAGATGCAATAGAGAAGAAGAATGAAAACAAGAAATAGGAGGACTCTCTGGGTAGCTGTTACACAGAGAGATTGTATGAATTTGTACCTCTCTGGAATGCTTATACCTCCTGAACATGCAGAGCAGTCTGCTCCAGTTTCCACACTTAATGAGCTTGGTTTTTGATCTCTATGTGACCCTGTTTAAGTACTTTTTTCTTAAAACAGAAGTCAGGATGCTTACCTCTAATAAGTTTAGCAGAAAAGAATCATTTAATTTCTTGGCTCAGAGGAATTCAGAGCTATAGGTTATTTGCAATTCTTTGTCATAGTGCTTACTGTTTTAACTTTTGGCAACATACAGCTTCTCTTTGCCTCTGATACCATTTTTAAAAATGAACACTTCTTCCTCTAGTAAGATTGTTGGTGAAGCTAAAAGCACTCAATTGTCAAATACCTTGAAATATTGGCATTTTAAATGCTTCAAAAGTGCTTAATTGTGGTACAAGTATAAACTTTTACTTGATGACATACGGATAAGAGCTAGGCTGGAGGGGAAAAGCAGAGATGAAAAGAACTTGGTGAGTAAAAAAAAAAAAAAAGAAAAATTTGCAAGTTTCTGTATACATTTTGCAATTTGCATTGGCATATATATTTTCTCAAGATCTAATGTACTGAAATCGCTTGCTTGTCCTATAATAAAACCATTCTTCTGTCTCTATATAGGTTTTCTTGGCCTTTTTTCTTCTTCCCACCTTCATGTCAATTTCTAGTGTCCACATCATAGGCTCTAGAAGACTTCCAGGCTCTTCAGTCTCACTGTATGGTTTGCTTAGAACAAACAGAAAATAGTTTGAAGACAACACAAATGACAGAAATACAAAAGGAGGGTAGCAAAAGTAGGCACACATGAACCAGAAGTACACTGGTGGCTGGACAGGAGCACTGGGGCCAGTTCTGGGTTCACCAGTATGAAAGAGACATGGGCAGACTGGACAAAGTCCAATGAATGGTCATCAAGATGAGAAAGGGACTGGAGCATCTATCCTATGAGAGAGTTGGGACTGTTCAGGAGGCTCAGGGAGATTTTATCCATGTATATAAATAGCTGGAGAGAGGGTGCAAAGAGGACAAGGTGAGGCTTTTTGCAGTGGTGTCCAGTTCCAGGACCAGAGGCAATGGGCACACACTGAAACACAGGAGACTCCATCTGAACATCAGGAAACACTTTTCACTGTGAGGGTGTCCAAGCACTGGCACATGTTGCCCAGAGAGGTCATGAAGTCTCCATCTTTGGAGATATTCGAAGGCCACCTGGACATGGTTGTGGGCAATCTGCTCTAGGTGGCCCTGCTTGACCAGATGACCTCCAGCAGTCCCTTCCAACCTCAACCACTCTGTGATTCTGTGACTGAATCTGGGAGCAGGAAAATAAAGAGGGAACTTTGATGTTAAAGGAAACTAAAAAGGACCAGCAGAGCTCCTGCAGAGGTGACAGTTTGTGAAGTACATAGAGTTTGTGTACAGAGACAAAGCAAATGTTCAGGTTAAGATTAGGAGATCTCAGAAGGATCAGATATTAAAATCTTACATGCTTCCATCAGTACTTTTAACAAAAGTTATTTTAATTAAAAAGAAACACAAAGAAGATATAAGGTTCAGCTGCCAGACTAGCAAATAGTCTCATGCAGTTAAAATTAGTAGGATACCAAATGAAGTGGAAAATGACTGTAGCTAAGTGATATTACTGCTCATAGCAAACAGGATTTTAAATTAATAAACATGAATATATTATTCCACTGTACATTGTGCAATAATGAGGGATGCTGATGTTACACATGCATCAAATGTCAGACCACGGTGTGACAGAACAATTCATGGCAATGCAGAGGAATGTGCAGAAGCCTGGGAGAAGACCTCCACCAAAGAAGTCAGCCAATGTGAAAAAACCTTAATGATCTCATCAAAACTCTTTATTCCAAAACACATTGTGAAATCCCAAGTTACAGAAAAAAAAGAAAAAAAAGATTGAAAGAGTAGCTACACAATAGATCTTATTCTTCCTAATCTCTGCCTCTTAGAGAGAGAAGCAGAGATGCTTTCTGACTCTCAGAGAACCGCTTCCCTATGTTTTCAGTAGTGAAGAGGCCAAATCCATTTGTTGCCATCCCAGGGTGGTAAGAGAGCTTCTTAGAGTGGGGCACATTGACAGTCCCAGGAAGAGGCAGAAATACTGTCTGCTTTCAAGATGTGAAGAAAAACCTCTGGTACCACCTAACATGTAAGCTTTGTATCTATTTTCCTTACCTGCTGCCATCATTTGGCCCCAATCTGGCAAGTAGCAGGAAGCTTGATGGTCTTAATAAGGCCTTAGCACAATATTAGCCTCCTTTTTTGTGAATCTGAAAACAGGACTGGCAGCCACTTTTGAGCTTTGAACTTGTTCATATAATTTAGTCCCTTCCAAAATTTCATTTTTAAAAAGTGCAAAAAATTAACACTTAAAATAGCATGCAGGAATGCCTTAGTTTTTATTCAATCTAGAACAGGCCAATCTAATAACCAAGGTCACCAGCCTTGAGCTTCTATGTGACATGTGGTATAACTAAATATATGTACTTATTTGCATCGATTTTTGTTGCAAGCCAATTGAATTTGCAAATCATTTCCATCTGCATACTTACATAATTTGACAACTTTGCCCATCCTCAACTAACTTATTTTTAACTTGCTGCAGCAACTCAGAAATAGTAAATAATTATTACTTATACTAACTTAGTCTGCAGGCACCACTGCAAACAAGTTTGCAACTGAGAGTGGGCTACCATTGGAGATTCCCTACTGTGAGTGTCTTTCCCCAGAAAGAGTTTAAACAGGAAAATAGAAATGAAACAGCAGCACTAAGTAGTGACTTGCCTAATGTCGTTCATCAGATTCATGTCCTCTCTGTTAGGCTTACAATGCCTCTCAAGTGGTGAAGATTTTTCCCCTTAACTTTTGCATTAAACTTTCCTCAGTTCATTTTGTGAAATTTCTTTTTAACTTTTCAAAATATCATTTGACAAATTTTGAGGATCCAAACGTTTTTCCACAGACACGTTTGTTAAATTAATTTCTAATTCAAAATGTCATGCTTTTGCACTTCATGCATTCAAAATGTCATATACAAGTGCCATGGCAGCAGACTATGGAAATCTTGGCTTGTGGAGGGAAGACGGGAAGGAATACAGTAACAGATGCTCACACATATTTATAGACTATTGTACATAGAGACAGACACACAGCAGGTAAGGCTAGGACAGAAAGGGATGCAGTTCTTCTCTGGAGCCCCTGCGTGCTCATTTAAAACTGTGTAAATATTCCTGGTTAGAATATGACTTTAAGATCAATTGCCAGCATGGTTAGAAATTTCCAGTCGGCCAGTCAGTGTTTCCGCAACTTTCTGATAACGGGTCTCCTAATGGCACAGCTAACCCTAGTGCAAAGCATAGCCTGCTTCATGTGGTTGCTACCACCAGATCTGCTGATCTGCAGCACGTTGTGCAGAGGCCAAGGAAACGCAGCAGCACAGTTTTACCATCTACTCCTCATGGAGCTCAAGGCCATTTCTTTGGCATTTTCCAGCTTCTATGCATAGCTCAATGGCACAAAGCAGTCATAAAAATGATCTAACTCCTGGGCACTTGGAAATCCTGGCAGGGTCAGCATTCTTCTCTTCCTCCACTCCATGCTCCTCCCCACCTCTCCAGACTGGAAAACCAAACCTCTCATTAACTACAGGAGTAGCTTTTGGAAGATGCTGGCAGGTGGCAAAAACCATAAGGCAGCTCTAAGACTGATCTGCACTCTGCCATCCTTTACTTGAAGCTGCTTCAGTCACCAGCGGCTTCAGGTATGCCTTTAGAGGGTTCAAAGAGTGTTTAAACACTTTCTTAATATTGCTTTTTAATTTAAACAGTCACAGTTGTCAGCGAAAAAATGCATTAAGTTTTCATCCAAGGGATAATCTTTAATAAAAAATGGTGTACGGTATTAAAATACCTAGGAAACCATTGTCTAAGTGCTTTCAATACCCATCATTAAGACATTTCTTTAAATATTCTCAGTCCGAAAAAGAAGCATAAAATGGTTACTACTCTTAATGAAACTGAGCATTTCAGAAGAATTATTCTAGAGCCCAAAGTACCTGTAAACATTTAATTTTGTAAGCTGGCAGAACACTGCTAAAAATTTCCTCTTTAGTAATTGGGTTTTTTAACCAGCAACAAGAAAGTCAACAATCCAGAAACTGAGGTGGCTTCTCAGTCTGTTTCATCACAGCCTTGAGTGAAAATAAGATTTAGCACCCTTCCCCTTAAATGCAACTTCATGGTGGTAGAGAACAATAATGCACACAGACAAAAAGTGACAACCTTCCTCACCTTGGGGCACTGCAAAACTGTATTTCACAAGATACAGAAAGATGAGAGAAAAGGTCATTTTTTGCTGCCCCCTTTTTTTTTTTCTTTTTTTTTTTTTTTTTTTTTTTATTTCTAGTTCTGAAATTCATCCACAAAGCAAGAGAGTCTCACAAAAGAGGTCACACACAAGAAGGAGGAAAAGGAAAACATCCTTCTTTTACATGCTACTCCAATTATTTTCATTATATTAGAGTTTAGACACTAACAAAACCACTACTTTGCAAAATAGATTGATACTGAACGACTTGATACTAAGGGTATAGCAGCTCCTAGTAAAAAATAGGGCCACAGTAGCTGCGATTTCTCTGTGACTGCTTATGGCAATTCACGGCATAGCTGGTGACAAGAGTTTGCAGAACAAACTCAACACCAACAGCGAGCAGAAAAATCATGTGACAATGATCATATTTCTTCCTGGGATCTTCAAGATGGATGTCTAGTATCTATGCACTTTTTCTATCATACATATATGCATTATAATTCCAAATTTCCGTAACATCACAAGCGAAAACTGAACTATCACAGGAACATAAAAGTGAATTGACATAACTTTTCTGGACTCCTGACCTTTTCTGGCTCTCATGTGATTCTCTCTATCAGTTTTATGCCAGATCTTGTTCCAACCACAAAAAAAAAAAAAAGGTACCAGTCTAAATTAAAACCAACTGAGGAATCATATTGAAAGAAAAAAATCAAGAATAGTTTCTGAAAACAGAAACATGCTTATTTAAGTCCATCTGTTATTAGGATGGTATACTCTATATATACATTACATATATACATACACCTATATCTACATATATGCATGTACCTCCCTGCACACGCGCACACACAATTTGTACATGCTCATGCATACATGCATTTAGCTGAAAATCTCACCATCCATAAAAGGTAAAGAATAATCTAAGCTAAAAAACAAGGGGAAGAACTGGCCCTCTTGGAGCGCTGAAGTGTTTAGGCTGAAGAAACCCCTTAGGCACAAACTCATATTCTAGCTATACTCTCGAGAGGCCACACACAGGACTTTCTTCAGCTTGTCAGTTCAGACGGGGTATCAGTCTGCAAATCCTGAGGATACTACAAAGGTTCTCTAAGTCTTGGCTTGGACTATCATATTTTGGAAGTGACTACTGAGTGAAGAAGTCAAGTACAGATGTAAGATGCCAGCCCAAATGCAGAATATAAATCACTGCTACAGTCATTGAAAAGGAAGCAAAAGGCCATGTTTGGGGTTTGAACGTTTTGAATCCCACTAATACAAAGGAACTGAGAGTTCTGTAGATACCGTCTGGTTTTACTATCAGATTTGTTCCCATTTATTTATATTAATTACTTCAGTAGCCTCAAAATGTTTCAACGTAAATAAGTATCTATACCTGGGAAGGAAAACAGAGGGTGAAAGAATGATCTCTTGTCTTTTCATACCAAATACTGCAAGAGTAAAGGTATAAGAATAAATGATCAAGAAAGAAAAGGGAGGGGGAGCAAACACAAAATGAAAATATGAATCATACCTTTGCGGTGAGATGTTTCTGAAGTTTACAGCAAAATCTGCTCCTTGTGGTTTACTGAACTCTGATCATTTTTCTTGAAGGATTAGTAGCAATTATCATTAAGGTTCAAGCATTTAACTGTGACTGCTGCAATAAATCTTATTAAAATAACTGAAACATACTTTTTTTGCATGTGGCAACCTGTCTCTGAATCACAACCATCTGTACATAGTTATTGCCTGGTGCACACAGATGGCAGTAAAACAACTATAAAGCTATACCATTCTTTAATCATAACTTCTAACACAACTAAACAAAGTGAAATTTGAGTCAGACCATTAGCATTTGAAAGACTATATGATCACTGTAATTAACAAATACACTTTAGAATCCCATTATAAAATGTTTTATTGGTTTCTGATTGAAAAAATAATAACAACACTTGCACTGGGCAACAGCTTGTTTTAATCTTTGACAGCTCATTTAAAGAAATCATATGTTAACAATAGAATCACAGTCTTAAAGTTTTTATACTGCACAGTTCCTTTACAGATTTAAAATGACAGTGAAAGGTAGTAGAATAATTTATTCCTTCTTGCTTAAGGCACAGAATCATGAATGCTTCAGGTCAGTAACTGCAGGGCTACACTAAACCCCTGTCACTCCAAATCATTTACAAAGTGAGCATCTGTACTCTCTGCTTAGTCTTCAAGAAAAAAATAAAAAATAAAGGAAAAAAAGAAAAAAAAAATCCACATTACTTACAAATGCTGGGCCTCTGAACATGAACAGCTCTAAATGAAGCCAACAGGCAGCTTCCCGAATGTCTTTCTTCTGCATAATACCAGATATTGACCTGCTAGATCCAGCACCATCTTATTAGATAGAAGGCACCTGCATATTTCTATTGCAAATGCCTGATCTTGTACTGTAATATTGGGTTGGAGACAAAGCAGGAATTTATACTAATGGCTGTCAACTGATTCAAGATCTTAAAAGTGCATTCATTGGACAGGTTTTGAGACCTGTAAGACTACTACCAAAATAAGCTCTCCCACAGAGACATATTAATATTTCCACCAGAACATGTCTCTGCTTTACCAAATAAATCTCCGTTTGTAGAGTACTATTCATCCTTCACCTCTTATTCACTTCCAGAATAGCTGTGGGCACAAAACATCTTCCAAGTTTATTACCTCACTTTTACTTGCAACACAGAGAAGAACAGGGAATCACAAGCAACTGTGCTGTCATGGATTAAAATTTTACCTCTTATCATCTGACCTGTGATAATGAATAATGTGGATGGGTTTACCTCATTACAAAAGCAAAAGCAAAGGCAAAGCTCTTTCCGTTTGAAACGAGCTAGGAGCCTGAACATGGTCAGGTGAACGGTTCATCTGAGGAGAGGTAGCTTGTCAAGCTATGGTGGCTTGCTCCAAATCCACTAACGTTTAAGAAAGCATTTTACAGCATCCTCTGGTTGGTTCAAACTTTGTGAGGATAGCTCTCAGAGAAATCAAAAAGGAACTGAAGAAGGCAGCAGGTCCCCAGATTAAGGCTGCTTGTACTATGTTGTGAGACTGTCAAAGCACCAGATGAAAATGAACAAATTTAGATTTAAAGTACTTGAATAAGCTGTCTTGGTATTTAAATGGATGATTTGGTCTTTTATAGTTAAAGTATAGATCAGCTACAGAAACATTTCACAGAATATACAAAAGAAGTTTCATTATGAAATTATTCACCAAGATGTCTACAACGTTTGTCTTTTACAAGCACCTTGTTCTTGCACAGCATTACAAAAGCACGTGTTTATCTCAGTCCTTTGTCAGTTTGGAGTACAAATAATAGGAGACAGATGTGGTGAATGTATATGTATCTTGCGAAGCATAATAGCGATTCCTTGATGGGCTTAGGGTAAGCAATTGCCCTCCCTGGGGCATATTTGAACTGTTTGAGATTCTTTGCTGCCAGCTACACAGCTTGCTACCTGTCAGGAACTGGAATTGGCAGAAAACAGCTGGTAGAAATCAATGGATGTGCCAGTTCTGGTTCATCCAGCAGAGATACTGTGGAACAGTGCCGTAACTCTGATAGGAATTAGGCAGCATGAACACGTTTTATTTGCACATAGCTTCAGTGCCTTCTCAGCCAGGGAATATTAAGGTTCAGATGATGTTAAGTGATTATTACATTTTAAAACCTGACATTCACATAACAAGTAATACAAGAAATCAGTTGTAAACAAGGCAAAAGTCATTTGCTCAATAAGGTATACCACAAATCCCATTGCGGGTCTGCAACAAGAAATGTCAGTAGTGTTATTGGATGTGTCGGTCCTGGGAAGAAGAAAGAAGAGCTCAGGAAAGACATAGGTCTTTAAGGAGAGCAAACTTCAAGGGCAAGAACAGTCTAACTCAATACTCTGGAAAAGAAGTACAGAAGTAATGAGACCAGGCTACCTTGGTGGGTAACTCATGACAGAGCTCCAGTGCGAAGGTGCAGCATACAGGAGGATAAATCAGGGACTGGCTACAGAGAAGAAATTTGGAAACATTACCTGGGCATGATATTAGGATATTGTTGTGAAAACCCCCCAGCTTAACTGGAGACTTGAAAGGAGTTTCAAAGGCAAAAAGAAGAGTTTCTACTTTACATCAGCAGTAGACTGCTGAACAAGGAAATAGTGGGGACACTGCTAAACGGAGTGGGTGATTTCCAAGAGCAGACACAGATGAGGTTGAGGTACTCAATGCCTTCTTTGCCTCAGTTATCACCATCAAGGTCTCCCAGGCCTCTATGCTTAGAGACAGGGTTCGGGAAGAAGAACTAAGAGCTGTGGATGGGGGTCAAGTCAGGGATTACTGTAGAGAACATCATCCATACAAATCCATGGGTCTAGACAAGATGCATCCAAAAGAAATTGGAGAGAACTGGCTGATGCCCTTCAAGGCCACTCTCTATCATCTTTGAAAGTTGATGGAGATCAGGGAATATCCCTGACAACTGGAGATGGACAAACATCATGGCCTTCTTCAAAAGAGACCAAAAAAGGGGACCTTCGGGGTCAGTCAGCCTCAGATAGTCAAGAAAATCATTGAACAAAATCTCATGGAACACATTTTTGGTCCTGCTACAGAGGATAAGGTGACTGGGAACAACAGCATGGATTTACCAGGGATAAATTATGCCAGATAACCTGCTTGCTTGCTATGGCAAAGTGACTGGATCCACGGATGACAGGAGAGCAGTGGATGTCATTCAACTCAGCTTTCGAAGGCTTTCAACACTGTCTCCCACAGTACTCTTGCATTCCAGGTTAGGATGCTGTGATCTGGGTAGGTAGAAAACCAGAAGTTTGGCTTGAGGTTGGGCTCAGAGGGTGTTCATTAATGGGTTATGTTCTACCTGGATGTTAATAACAAAAGGAGTACCGCAGTGCTATCTTCTGAGACCTGTGCTGTTCAACACCTTTATCAATGGCCTGGAGGAGGCAGTGGACTGCACCCTCTTCAAGGCTGCAGATGACACCAAATTGGTGGGACTAGATGATAAGCTTGAGGACAGGGCCATCATACAAAGACACTTAAGACAGGATGGATTTAACAGCCTATAGAAATCCTGTGAAATTCAGCAAGGACAAATGCAGTCCTTCATGTGGAAAGGAAGAATCCCTTGCACTAGTACAGGCTGGCAGCTGACTGGCCGGCAAGCAGCTCTGCTGAAAAGGATCTGGGGATCCTGGCAAACAGCAAGCTGAACGTGAGTCAACAGTGTGCCCCAGCAACAAAGCAAGCCTACTGTCTCCTGTGCAGTGTTCACAGCAGCATAGTCAACAGATCAAGGAAGTGACTGTTTCTCCTCCTCAGCACTTGTTAGACCACATCTGGAATATTATAGCCAGATTTGTGTGCCACAATGAAAGAATAGTGTTGACTAAAGTAGAGTGCATTCAGTGGAGGACCACCAAATCAGGGGCTGGATGGAGCACATGTCCTGTGAGGACAGGCTGAGGGAACCAGGCTTATTCAGCCTGGAGAAGAGTGTGGGCTTAGAGTAGCCTAATAACAGCCTTCCAGTACCTCTTGGACATTATCAGAGGAATCATGAAATTTATCATGGAATGGTCCATGGTAGGAGGATGAGAGGCAATGGGTATAAACTGAAGCAAGAGAGGTTCCAGCTGGATATAAGGAAATATCTTGCACCACAAGGACAGTCAAGCTGTGTAACACGTGTCCAAGAGAGGTTGTATGGTTTCCACCCTTGGAGGTTTTCAAGACATGACTAGATAAAGCCCCCCGCACTTTTGACGTTACAGCTGGTTTTTTGAACAGGAGGTTGGAACAGATATTTCTTCAGATCCCTTCAACCTGAATTATCCCATAAACATGTAAGAAAATAACCACCTCATGGTTACAAATGTAAAAAAAGGACTAAAACACCTTCACAACATACCTATCTATGTCGATTAGATAGACACCTAATCTATCTGTCTATTTAGATACAAAATAAATGTACATATTACTATATTAAAGCCTTCTGCTGTCAGATTTTGTGCCTACAAATTGGTTTAGCATCAGAGAGTAAGTTAGCTTTAAAAAGAAGGAAGAATACCTGGAGACAGAGGGAAAATCAATTTTACAATACTTCAGTTACATGGAATTCTCTTCCCTATCAAATGTAAACACACTGTATAAGCCCCACACTTGTGTACTCTAGAGCTGAAAATGTCATTATCACACATGATACGATAAGAAAAACAACATCTGCACATTGAAGGAGGAACAAAAAAGCCTACTTAAAAAGAAAAAAAAAAAAAAGAAAGAGAAGATTGGATCAGAGGTTTGTGCGGGTTTTTTTTGAGGAAACACCACAGTGGAGAATATTTGAAAGTTAAATGTACTTTAATATTTATATCACAGGAGTTAACAGGTTTAACCAAACTCACTCAGGCAAGGAGAGAGCTAGGAAGGAGAAACTAGGCACAAAAATAGGACTCAGAGACATCCCAAGTGAGCTTGGAAGCTAAGCACAGGCCTTGTCAATAATTTGTAAGGGTGCAATGAAGCAGCTGCCTTTCATATCTAAACAGACGGAGCTGACCTGACGCTAGTGTGGTGGGTTGACCCTGGCTGGACTCCATGTGCCCGCCAAAGCCGCTCTATCACTCCTCTCCACAGCTGGACAAGGGAGAGAAAATATAACAAAAGGCTTGTGGGTTGAGATAAGCACAGGGAAGGATCACTCACCAATTACCATCACAGGCAAAACAGACTTGACGTGGGGAAATAAGTTTAATTTACCACCAATCAAATCAGAGTAGGGTAATGAGAAATAAAACAAAGTCTTCAAACACCTTCCCCTCACCCCTCCCTTCTTCCCGGGCTCAACTTCACTCCTGATTTCTCTCCCTCCTCTGCCCTGGTGGTGCAGGAGGATAGGATGGGGGTTGTGGTCAGTTCCTCACCTGTTGTCTCTACTGCTCCTTCCTCCTCAGGGGAGGGACTCCTCACACTCTTATCCTGCTCCAGCGTGGGTTCCCTCCCAAGAAAGACAGTCCTCCACAAACTTCTCTGATGTCAGTCCTTCCCATGGGCTGAAGTTCTCCCCGATCTGCTCCAGCGTGGGTCCCCCACGGGGTCACAAGTCCTGCCAGCAAACCTGCTCCAGCCTGGGCTCCTCTCTCCATGGGGCCACAGCTCCTGTCAGGAGCCTGTTCCAGGGTGGGCTTCCCACAGGGTCACAGACTCCTTGGGCACATCCCCCTGCTCCAGCGTGGGGCTCTCCCCAGACTGCAGGTGGGTCTCTGCTCCACCACGGATCTCCATGGGTGCAGGGCACATCTGTGTGACCATGGGCTGCACCACAGGCTGCAGGGGAGTCTCTGCTGTGGCACCTGAAGCACCTCCTCCCCTTCCTTCCTTACTGAACTTGAGGTCTGCACAGTTGTTTCTCTCACATATTCTCACTCGTCTCTCCAGCTGCCATGGAGCAGGGTTTTTTTCCACTTTTAAAATGCATTATCCCAGAGGCACTACCACCGTGACTGATGGGCTGGGCCTTGGCCAGCAGCAGGTCCATCATGGAGCCGGCTGGCGTTGGCTCTGTCAGACATGGGGGAAGCTTCTAGCAGCTTCTCACAGAAGCCACTGCTGTAACCCACCTTGCTACCCAAACCTTGCCACACAAACCCAATACAACTAGTTACAACATCTCCTTGTTGAAGAAATATCGCTTCAAATACTCAGGAGAGTCCCAATAAAGAACACCAGTGTGAAAAAGGCACCAAAGAGCTATTTGGACAGATTTTTCATGGATGCACATAGACACAAACACAAACATCCATGGACAAGGAAAATAATATTATGAAGGATATAAGTTTTTGTAAATGCAACATAGAAACTTTTCTGGCTGTCCAGAAGAGAAATGAACAATGACAGCAATGATTTATGCTGAAATATCACTCTTACAGCACCTCCACAGTGAAAACCTTGATTGACTCCATTTTCAGCAAAGCACTACGGTTCTAAGGAGTCAACTGCAGTGGGAGTCCTCTGGGTGCAGATATAACATACTGCTAAACCTACAGAGCCTATGCATTTTGTCTTGTCTATGAAGAATTCAAGCCAGCTGCAGCCCAACTCACCAGCATGCAAAGAGAGATTAAGTATCATTAACACACACAAAGATCTCAAAGTTTGCCTAGATAAGACTACTTTTTTTTTTGTAGCTGAACTTTACTGTAACGATAGTCAGTAAATACCCGGGAGCTAGACTGCCCACTTAAAATGGAGTCCTAAATTTGACTAACTAGGCTGTCATGGTTTGAAATAAAAAATTTGGTGCAGAGAGCACATCACAAGCTTTGTCTCCCAACCAGACTTTCAGCAAATTTATAAAGACCGTTGAGAACTGATATCAGGTAAAAGAGAGATTTGGTCACTTTGCCAATTTTCTTTTTTGTGCTTCACAGATGGATGAACAGGTCTCTATTTTATCATGCATGTTCTTTAAGAAAACAAAGCTTTCAAAGTCACCAGAGCTATAAAAAGCTATTTTCAAAATACTGTTTAGAAACAACAAAAAATCCATATATACTGTGTGTATTAAAGGCAGGTTTTTTACATAACTCCTCCCTGGCCTTCAGAGATCACTGAAATACTGTCCAAATTGGAGGATGGAGCATAGGATCTTCTAACTAGGCACAATAATATAACAATAACAATAAAGAAACTGTGATGGTTTAAAAGAAAACAGGTATCTACTTTTTAAATGACTGTAGGTGAAACTGGTAAGAGTACCCTGATGGAAAGCATTGCCCTGTGATATATAGGAGGTAACAGTAGTCATTACAAACCTCAAAATCTATAAAATCATAAAAAGTTATATCTAGCTGAAAACAAAATTTTGATTTAGTACTGCAGAAAACGAAGGTTTTAATTTATGTTTTGGTATTGTGAATCACTGAAAATCCAACACTATTTGTGATCAGGCTGCTATTCTGTTTTCATCTGAAATGTACTATATTTAATACTAAAGTGCCTCCCAGTCACCATGCCAACGCTTCTATGCTTTTGCATCCTTTGATACCTGTTATTCCATCATGACCTCCACAGTCAGTCCAGTTTAATTATGCTTCTGTCCTTCTATGCCTTCCTTTATAAAGATCCTTATCTCCTTCTGATATGATGCATCACACCTTTTTCCCTTCCTCCATTAGCAAAACTTCTGCCTGCAAATAATAGCTCCAATTAAAGTGAAAAGCTTATACTACTCAAAAAATGGGCTTGCATCAGATGTGTCTGATAACTCCTAAGGTAACCATGCAAACTTACAGGCCTTTGTCTCCTCATCAGCACATTACTTCTTCAGCTTTTACGTTCTTTCAGTATGGTAGAACTGATTTGCAACAAATCCAGTTTCTGTTTGTTTCGTGGACTACCACTTGTGTCTCTTGAAACCATGTGAAGCCACCAGAGCTCTGCTGATTTATTCCAGCTGATGTTCTGGCCCTAAAATACAACGCAGATGCCTCTGCTTTTTTCAGACAAATGGGGAAGGATGACGAATTAAATCATGTACTCCACTATTTACTTCTCCCAGTGCGATGAGGAACATCCTTGCTGAGATCATAGCTTCTGGTGTAGAGAAGAGGACATTCATTCACCAAAGAATTGGAGAGAAAAATATACACCAGCACCCTGCATTTTACCAGTTCTGGAATGAATTAATGGCAAGAACTAGAACACAAAGCTCAGTAATCTTGTAAGCCAAAGTTACTAGCCTTCAGTTGGGGGAGGAAAAAAAAAAAAAAAAAAATCATATGAGGCACTTAAGCTTGCAGAAAATATCCCTTGACTGGTTTATATATGGGGATTATGTGCATCATTCTCTAGTAAATCTAACCACTATAGGCTAGGTATGCAGAAAAAGGGTTTTCTTTCTATTAGCTCATGAAGTCAGCAATGTGTGTCTGCAAAGTGAACTGCTAGGGAAGCCATCTGTGAACTCTCTGCTAATAAATATATAATATAAGCTTTTCAGGAACATTCTTATCTTGGAAACAGAAGGCAAATTTCTTCCATTTTAAGTTTTATGCTTTTCTGCAGAATTCTTTCTAACATTAAAAAGAACTTCAGATATTTTGTCTGATGCTGAATTATCATAATTCAAACCTTCCAGGAATCATGTAATCTGTTCTCTGCAAGAAATCAGCTCCTCTGTGTAAGGAAGTATTTTCTCTTGTGTATCATCTGCCCAGTCTGGGTTATTGTCAAAATAATTTGAATGATAGGCATTTGGAGTTCATGCAATTTCCTCTCACTATTCCACATTTTTTTTTACTCCTACTCCTGCTAAATCTGACCCCTTCTAGGCTGGCATAGAGACAAAATCAAAGTCCCTTTGGATCACTAGTGATGTCTCAGCACTGAAGATATTCACATTTGCTTTTGCCATCAGAATAATGCTAAAATATCAGCTCTAATATTCCTTACTGAATCTATACTGGTAGTTGCTTGCTGGGCATTTAGTGTGTCCTGTGCCAAGTGAACAATTCTGTCATTTTCTGCCAAGAAGAAAAATTTTTCTAATACTTACCGAACGTTAGCAGCAACGACACATGGAAACTGTTCCAGATTACACTCCCTGGTCACTCCACGAACAGTCAGCCAATTTTCAAATACAAAACTCCTTCACCAGAAAGTCAGACTAACTTTAAATACCTTTTGTAAAATCTCCTCTACATTGTGATTTCTTCAAAGAGAATAAAACAGAACTATTATTTTCAGAAAACACTCAGGTAGGGGAAAATAAATTTGAAGTGGCCATCCTGCTGTATTTTTTTTAACTCCTAATCCCTCTAGGGTGTGATTGCAAGCAGAAGAGAGGAGAGAAAGTCAGGAGGGGTTCTGTTGCACATCTGTCCATTACACTGGCACAGGTTGCCCAGAGAAGCTGTGGCTGCCCCCTCCCTGGAAGGGTTCAAGGCCAGGTTGGACGGGGCTTCGGGCAACCTGGGCTAGTGGAAGGTGTCCCTGCCCAGGGCAGGGGGGTGGGACTGGATGATATTTCAGGTCCCTTCCAACCCAAACCAGACTGTGATTCTATGATTCCTGGTTTGTTTTTTTTTTTTTTGTCCAAGTCCCATAATGGATTCCACAAGTGTGTGCTTTTGGGTAGCTATCGCACCACAAAGCACACACCTATGCGGTTCACCATCTATTGTATCACATGTTCAAAGCCATTAGTCTGAAACCTGCAGAATTTACTCTATTTAAAGTTTTAAATTATGAACTCATTCTGTACTGCCTATAAATTATGACAGTCTCAAGGAGCAATAGCAGCGTCCTCTTCCCCTGTCTCACATCAACCCCCTCACACCCCTCACAGAAGGGTAAATGGGTTAATGAAATTACTAAGCAGTCAGGACTTTACAATTTTTATTTAAATGCTCTGGAGCATAACAGTGTTACTTGACTAAAGGAAGGCTGATGAAGGATTAACTAGGTTTCTAAGTGAGAAGCAGACTACAGCTTCCAGCTTTTGGGACTCTTCGGGCAGATGCTCAGCTCGAAGCCAGCCAGCTCTGAAGTCACTCTCCAGGCAGCCTGGGTACCCTCACAAGGCTGCGCTTCCCAGGCTGTCACTGGACTGGGAACAGCTGCTCCAGTTCCTGGTCAGAAAGTCACCTCCTCTGCGAGAATGGAAGAAGAATTTATATATCTGGATAACAGACACTTTCTCCTTCAAACCTCTTCTAGTCACCAGCTGTAATTTCCCTTGTAGCTCTAAATAGCTTTAGCAGATATCATAGAGCAAATGTGCTCCAGCAGAACTACCCAACAGGTTTCTGTAGCTCAAGGGAGTTGAAAGGGAGCTGAAGTTTCTGTGGATCCCAATTCACTGAAGTCAGCAGTGCTATCAAAGCAGCCTACGCACAGGTCTCTGAGTTACCAAAGGAAACTCCTCACCGTTTCCCCAGAAAGCACAAGGGAATGCATGCCTGTAGTTCCAGAAATCAATTCCTATGCTGTAAATTGTTTTGTTTTCTTGTTTTACCTTGTTCTACTTGAATAGCCAGCCCATAGGCACGATGAGGTAACATTTGTGCAAGATCTCCTTGCTTCAGAGATACCTAAAACTAATCAATGAGGCTTCTCTAAAAAAGGCAACGGGATTTTTTTTTTTTTTTTTTTTCATTTGTTTGCTTGATTTATCTTTTGCTGCAGAATAGTCTGGTGCATTTTTAGGCAAGGTTACAGAAAACAAAATGACTATATCACACCTCCAGAAGCATTCTTACATCTCTCCCAAGTAGAAAGTGATGTGCAAATGCATGCAAAGCCTCTATGGGTTTTGGTAATGAGCTGAGTACTCCTTCAGTTCTCTGGGTAAGTGCTGCTAATATCACTGTGAAAATATAGAAGGCCAGTATAAATAACTATTTTGACATAATTGGAGGGGGTGGTTGTCTCCTCACCATCCATCATTTTCCACTCTTAATATTTTTATTATCTCTAGCTTACTTCCTCTCCATGATTTATTTTCAATTCTTGTTCTTCAATTAACTTAAATAAGGCTGATTTTGTACTGTAAGTAAAAGAACGCAAAACTTTTTATGACATAACTTTTTGCAATTCCTTAAAATTTCTGTGCTGGTTTGATTCAGAAATTCTTGAAGCATATTCTATGAAGACAGCAGTTCACAACCTGCAAAATTACTGCAGTTACATATCCTTAGAAGCAAAAGAATTACCTAAATAAGATTATTTGATCATTTTGTAATCCTTTAGCCAGTCGAGACTATTACTTGCTAAACCAGGGTAATCAAGCCAAACTATTGCCAATTATTCTCCCCATCAATAAACCTAATATTATATAGCACGTGCTGTATATATTAAATAACAAAGAATTTTGAAAATGTTCAAGTAACACAATAAAACCGGGACAGTATTAGAATGTATAGATAATAGATACATAAACATTTTTCTTCAGCAGAAAACTAAGTGTTTGATTTTCTATTAAGTTCTTCTCTGGACCTTATCTATATTATAATGCTTTTTACCAAAATAATTTAGAAGACCTTTATTAGCATTAATTTCACCACCAAAAAATTGTGGAAGTTAGAGAATGGAAGAATTCATTTTGTTCACAAAGATATCTGGTCCTTCAGGTGGAGCTTAGCTGTTGTATAATAGTCTAAATCAGGTACACTGAAATCAGTCTCATGGACTATCAAAGGGCTGGACCAGGACCAGCACTTATTTTCACACATTTCACCTTCACTCATGGGCTAAAATATAAGTTGGTTCTTGGAAATGTTAGGCACATTTCTGCAATAGGAAGAGGAGGATCAAGTACCCTGGGAATCAAGCACGTCCTATATTCACAGTTCCTTGCTTGGCAGGAAGGAAGGTTGGGAACATAAGACAAAAAATAAGGTCATGAAGTTCCCTGGGACTCTGCTGAGGGCAGAACATGGATATTCTGCTAGTCTTCTCCACTGCAATTTACAGAAAGTCAGGAAAAGTCTACAAAAAGGCAGAAGACCTCTGCCTCGAATCAGAACTGAATTCTACTGTAAATGTTTGACATCAGTGTCCTGGAGAGGATGTAATACCTACCAACTGCCACATTGCTTCTGATGGGATGTTGCATGTATAGGTCCACCATAAATAGATCATGTTTGCAGTTCTTGCATCCTTATAACTTCCATTTTGTAGTTTCCAGGACTACAAGTGAAAGCACAGCTCACTGGAAGAGTTAATACCCAACAACCTGAACGGGAAATGGCTTAGTTGCTCTAGCCAGGGAAAGATTTCCCTGATCAAAGGGTGGGGCTAGATTTTCATTGACATCTCTGTCTCCCATTCATATAATATATTCATCGTAGTTTACATAAAATTATTCCATTCCATCAGAAGATCATATTCTTACCCAGATGGCAGTACTGATTCAGACTGCACAGTTTCATGAAGCAGATGGGAAGAGAAGCTCTTAAACCTCTGGAATTATCCCAAATATACTGTATGCCACAACTGGCAAAAAAAGAGAAGAAACTAAAGGGTAAAGCAACCGCCAGGTGATGGTGGGCCCAAGAGAAGATAATTTAGCCACAGAATGACTGAGCCAATGTAAAATCACCTACAGTTTAAAAGAAAAAAAAATATAAAGCCTGTACTTCTCTATTTGTCTTAAAAAAACAATGCCATGTTGTTCTTCTAGCAGAAGGTGCCCCTGCCCATGGCAGAGGGGTTGGAACTAGATGATCTTTAAGGTCCCATCCAACCCAAACCATTCTGTGATTCTGAGATGATTCTATAATGTTTAACATGATCAGAAAATGAGAAAGGATAAGGATCTTTAGCTGGTTTACAAGATTGTTTACTCACAGATAGCAAAACACTTTACTAATACAGGCAGTTAAGGTTTTCTTCCTGATTTTCTAAAATACTAATTTTAACAAAATCAAGATGTTTGGTGAAAACATGTTGGTTGTTTCTAAATCCCAATGAAACTCAGAAGAATCTTCCTGGTGTCCCATCACCCTGTCCATCTGGCCTCATGGCAACCTGTCAGGCAGGATGCTGCAGATACCACACCTCCAAGACACCAGCAGATACATGCTGCAGATACCAGCACCCCAGGAGCATCATGCTACACGGGACTCCCAAATCCTCGTGTTTCTACCTGGCAGGTGATTGGAGATGACCCAAGAAACCTCAGAAACACGCTCAGTATTTCACAATGAAATGTCACTCTGACCTTTTCTAAGCAAAATGTCAGAATTTTCATTACATGGAAAATTTCAAAATGTCACTTTTGTTGCAGTTCTGAATGGTACTATTTTTAATTTCCAGAGGATAGGAATTCTAGTCTCTGTTTAGCTCTAGTTAGTACACATTCTCCTTTCTAGAGAAATCTAGGCTCACTGACTTATTGTCTGGTGTTCTAATGACTTTTCTAAAGTAGTGACAGAGTAAATCAGAAGTTAAGCACACAATTCCCAGTTTTATGCTCAAAAAGTAGTCCACCTCTTGCACTTTCTTTGTGTTCATAATAATTTTCCAGAGCATTCCTAACATCACCCAAGACCATCATAACTTTGTCAGTGACACTATATCAGTTTCAGAGGAAGCAAATTCTAGTAACAGTTCAAAATTTTTCCAGTAAAATTTTCATAACAGTAAAGGAGTTAAACAGCAACCATTTCCTCTGTTCGTGGTTAAAAAATGTATCACATCGTTGGAGTCATTCCAGTTTGCAACCAAAATACCATGCTCAAACTGTGTTAAAACCCACCTATTTTAACTGAGTGAATGAACATAAAAATGGTCATTTCTGAGATACAAAATTATTTAATTGCCAGATTCAGGAGAAAAGCAAGCTGATGAGAAGGCACAGAAAGTGATTATTTGACCTCTCTGGCCACATACACATTATCTACTTGATGCAGTCTTGTCTTGGGAGATAGAGCATTTTAGCCACCAGACCTGATGTACAAGACAAGGACAGCTTAGTGCCTGAAGAATATTAATTCTTGAGGAGACTGCCACATTATCATTTGTTGGCATACCTCCAGCAGGACTCAGCTATTTTAGCGTTTGCAGCTCCTCCAGTTACTATTCTTTGACATCCATCCTGAACAGATGTTATTACCAAGGTTATCTATAGTTCTGTCTTCTCTTGCTGATTGAATGGGAAGGTTTGGAAGGATGAGCACTTTAGGCAACAGCAACGCTTGTTTTTGTCTACTCAGGCCTTAACCAGTTTTATTCCTCATCACCTTTCCGCATTACCTTTCTAGCTGCTGCTCTCTTAAATTTTTCTTCCAAAATATAAAAAGGGGGCTATGTACATCATTTTGCCCCTTCCTTATCTTTTTCAGTCTAAACTTCCAGTCTCAAAAAGTGTTGTGGTGATTCTTTTTTTTTTTTTTTTTAACCCCTTCCATTTAAGCTAATCCCACTCATCCCATCCAGTATCATCACTGGTGATGATAGACAAGGGAGGGACCACAGAGTGTTCTAAATAGCTCTGGAGGAGGTCATGTTCATGCAGTAGAAGAAATAGTGGAAGAGGAATTGACAAATTGACAAGAGATTAATGTGGAAGATAGTTTGCGATAGACAAAAGACCACCAGAATGAGACTAACTGTACAAGGAAGTACTTTGTCATTGCTCTGATATACATTTTCTAAAGCAGAACATGAGAAAACCTGTCTTTTTGAACTGTAACTAACTATAGCATCAAAACCTAACTTCCAAACCACAGAAGAGGGAGAGGCAGAAGACAGTTTTGCAGAAATATAATTGTACAGTCATGAGCCTAGTTTTCACGTATCAATCATACAAAAGCATGAGTAAATAACCAGAAAGGCTTCTAAATGCAAATCATTTGCACATTCACCTACTTGATCTGCAGCAGGTACTTGATCCACTGCAAATGCAATGCAAGTCATATTTACAGCTTTGCTTCATGCCTTTGAAATTCCTTTAAAAAAAGATGTACCAAATGTCTAAAATTACAGAAAACTAGGTTCAGCGGCAACACCACAGCTTGAATGGACTCTCAAAGAAGAATGAAAGCATCAATTTTTACTGCAACCTGTCAAATATGTACTACTGAGGCATATGTGTTTCTCTTCCTCTCTTCCTGTGCTAACAATTCGATCAACAATGAGAAAAACTAGCAGGCTTTCTCTGCCTAATCCCCCTCTTCTATCTCCAAATGGACTACCATAGGAAGCACTAGAATTTACTGCAATTTTTTAGCTTCTTCATACCGCAAAAATAATGATTTCCCCTGTTAATTTCCGACAAGATTCATGAGGCTCAAAGACCACCCATAACCTTGTTTTGGCGGGTGTGCTTGCAGATATCCAGTAACCAAATGCTTTCTAATGGAGATTGCCCAGTACTGCTGATGTTCATGCCGTTCAGCAAATTTCAGTATTTTCTTTGCCCACCCCTAGAAGCAGAATATATTTTGATTGCATAGGATTTGAGCCGACGTTTGCGGGGGTTCAGAGGACACTGCCAGGCTTATCTCTCAGAATTTGCCTTTTCCTCACAGGGTCTAGGCCAGGGTTGTATTTTTGCTGCCGAATTTAGCTTATATCTCACGTGTATTTAGCAGAAAGTGAAGTAGTACATTATGTTCATATTAAGGTGATTACACCTTTCCTTTCTCGTGAAAGGATGATATGCATAGCTGGGACAGTTGCGTGATGAAATAAAGCAGTTTCAATAAAAACCATGAAGTTAGGAAAATAGAAGGGAAACATAAATTTGTAAAATGTGTGACTATATCTGATCTATATTTCCAGCTCCATTTCTGAAAGTGAAATATTGATTTGTATCACAATTAAAACCAGACCCAGTAAAAGATTTTCAGAGATCCTGGTCCCTACTTTTGAGTGTTGTTTGCATTCCTACCTTTCAGGGTATGCGTGCATACACTGAACAGGATATAAATGTTACACTGGTTCTCATGTCATTAATAAATAACTAATGAGAATTAATTTTCCGTAATTATGTATTATGAAATAAACAGATCTTAAAAAATGTAGGCAGAGCCAGTAAATAAAGCTGGTATTACAAAACCATAAATATGGCTGGCCTATGATTAACCTCGCAACCAATTGAGTGCAAAAATTGACCATTCAACCTGCGTGTTAAAACTAACCAGAAAAAGAAAGAAGGTAAAATGCTGTGTTTTGAGTCACCTTTTTTTCCCCTCTGTGCTAGAAATACTACTAGTGTAAAGCAGAGGTTTTTCGCATTTGGCCTCTAAAATAGATTTTTCTTTTCTTTCTTTCTCACAGTCTAAGTCGTATATATTTTTTCAAACAACTTCTATTAGAAAGTAGAAAACATTTTCCTAAACTGAGAAATGACATCTCAATCCTGCCTTTTCCAAACCAGCCATTGGCGTATCCCTAATACTATCTGCTTCTGCTAGAAGCCCGGCAGACTCAGACACCAGTGATGTAATGCCAGAAGTACAACTATACTAACATTCTACATTTTTAATCGTGTGCTCCTATTTTCACTTTTATTTTACGAGCTGCAGAATGATTTTTGCTACCTGCCAGAACTGCACAGACAACAGCATTCAACAGCTCTTTAACACCTGCAGCCTTACCAAGCTGAATTGAGAAATACCCAGCAACCCCGGTGATGTTATGTCTAGTCCATTAATATAAGTGCTTCTTTAAGTTGCCCTAATTACTTTTGACCAGGAACATATTATTTTTTATTGCCCGTGCTGCCAGCGGCGCGGCGCTGCAGGAGGGGGTGCCTGCGGCAGCTCGGCTCCCCACGGTGTGAGAGGGTGGAAGCTCTACCTGTCCCCGGCTTTACCCTGCACATCAAGGGTTCACAGTAAAACAGTCCTGACACTGACCTCTCAAAGACCCAGCAGCTGAAACAGCCTTAACAAGGTATTAACACAGCAACATGCCCCATAAACTATTACCAGCTGCAGGCTGGGGAGGGGAGCCAGAGCAAGGGGGAGGGAGGGAGGGAGAAGGGGAGAGAGAGAAAGAAAAAGAGGGGGGAAAGAGGAAAAGGGGCTGTTTCACAGCTGGAGGAGTCTTGGCATCTTCTTTTAACCTCTTTTCTGAATTTACCTCGTAGTTGCACGGCAAGGTGTCCTGAGTTAAGAGTGAGCTATGTCTTACACCCTTATGTCTTGCAGTGCCTGGTCAGGCTTCTCTGCCAAGTCCCACCGAACCACACCGTGTTGCTTTAGCAACAACAAACACACCTAAAACAATGTCAAAGATAGTAGAGTTTATTTGCCTTAATTATGGGTGGCTAGCAGCCTGCTGAGCCAAGAGAGAGAGCAGCAAGTGGGAATACGCCAGCCCCTGCACGGTCCTATTATAGTTTTATGAGTCTGGTACATCAAAAAAGTATGCTTCCAGTGTAATCCAAATTTACAGTTGGTCTACCTGCAATATATTAATTAAGATAGATTTACTTCACTGGCGATTCTGCCTTTGGGACTCTTTGGGCTACATCACTGCGCTAATCAGAAACACTTAAAAACCGGAGCCTTAATTTCATTTTACATTCAGTTGAGCGCGTGTGCCATTCGCCGTGCAGCAGTGCTCGAGGTGGGGTTGTTGCTACAGTGCCCAAAAAACGATCGATGGTAGACTGCCTGTCGCAGCTGTACCACTGAACTTCAAGGACAACCCACCCAGAAGCTGGAGCTGCTGCAATAGCGGCAGACGATGTTACTGGGAGTCAAAAAAGTTAATATTTAAATGGTCTGTAAAAGGACCAAGAGCCACCATAATAAACACTAAAGGAAAGATTGTTGGAAGGAGGAAAATCTTGGGTTTCAGGACACAAGGTTAACACTATTTCATCTTGAGAGGGCAATTTATTCTATACTGCATATTTGTACTCTGATACAGCCGATTCTAGCTTCTGTCTGGTCCAGTATCCTCACCCTAACAAAGGCTCTTCTGATAAACACTGGCAATGCCGAAAAAAACCCTTCTTTGAGCTAAAAACATTTACATGAATGACAAGAAGCCGAAGAGCTGCAATGCTTTCCATTGAGGGGCACGACAAAGGAAGAGAAGGAGGTGTTCACCCATTAAGTCTTCAAACGGGATGGGAATGGAGCTGTACCCTTATGTGTTGCAACTCACTCGCCCGTTCTGTGAGCACAGCTGAATTATTTGTACGCATTATCTTTCATTGTCTGATCGGTTGTCTGGCGGGTGAGCAAAAACAATGCCTTGTGCTAGAGGCTAATCAGCAATCCCAATTAATAAAGAACAAATAGCTAAAATAAAAAATTCAGTAAAGAGCCTGTAGACGTAAAAGATTATGTCCAAACTCTTCTACGTGAAGTTATAAATAAGCAAATATTAGTGGTATTGTAGCAATGATGGTCTAAAGAGGAGATAACCAAGGTTGCAGGGGGAGTTGGCCTAATGATTTGATATGTTTGGAAATAATGTGCAAGCTCTCAGGCTTGAACGTTCTCTACAGACATCATAAGAAACAATGAAATCCATGCTGGGCAGATGTTGGAAATCATTTTTATTAGTTTAGACTAGTGATTATAACATTGATTAATCAGCTTGAAAGAAAAGTATTTAGCACTTGCAGCATAGAAAGATGTTAGCAAGGGAAGAGATTGTTGGAACATAGGTTAGAGGCTGTAAAGCCAAGGTTTTTATTTACTCACACACTGTTAGCTCCCATTAGAGTTTGAAATTTCAGCTTGCAGGCTTAGGTCTTTTGAAGATACTTTATACGTCTTAAATGAGGCTCAGAACTGAGCAATCAGTTCTGGGAGAGTAGTATGAAATCTCCTGAAGAGGCATTTTTTCACTCATAACTGGGTGTCCCTGCTGTTTTCACCTGTCTCTGTGTCGTATGTTCACTCTGATGCCTACTGATTATTGAGTTTCAACCACTTAAATTGACTGAGTTCATTTGGTGCATACACGATGTATGTTCCTGTCTACACTCCACAGTTAAAAACAAGGAATAAAAAAGTCTTTGAGAGAAAAACAGAATCAACTTAGAGAGCAAGCAGTAAGCAAAGGAGACTGAATTCACAGTCCAGGCTGTAAGACATTACTCTACCAGCTGTACTTGGAACCACAATTTTTCAGTACCTAACTGCAGCCAAAGCCAGATCTGACTGCAGTGGCAAAAATCCGTGGCTGGGCGGTGGTCTGTCATTGCATCTCCTTTTCCCCTTGTCCCTGAACTGAGGAGAAAAATAGAGTCCAAAAGTACACATGTACTTTTTCAAAGAGATGTGCAGTAAGGATGGGGAGAGTTCAGCTGACCGAGACAGAAGAATAAAGGGACAAAACAGATAAGAAAAAATAATGAGAAAAGATGGCATTCAGAGGGAACAAAAAACAGGAGTAAGACAGGAAAAGAAAAGCGAGGGGGGAGGAAGAGGAAGGGAGATTGTAGTTGGATGAACCATGGAAAAAGGTGGGCAGAGTAAAATGTTTAACACAACGGAGTGAAGAGGAACATGACAGAAAAGAGAATCCGGCTTAAAAAAACAAAGTCTAAAGGTCATGCTGCATCCAGAAACAGAACGGGGGAAAAAAGAAAGAGTTAGGAAGAAAAGTAGAAAAGAATGAAGAGGGGTTTTTAAATACTGAAAATGTGCCTAAAGAGTGAGTGAAAGTGAGTTTTGATGATGGGAAATATAGATAAAAAAGATACATGAAGGGATGGAAAGTGAAAAGTGGAGAATATATGAAAAAGAAATAAAATAATAAAACAAAACAAAACAAAACAAAACAGAATAAAATAAAATAAAATAAAATAAAATAAAATAAAATAAAATAAAATAAAATAAAATAAAATAAAATAAAATAAAATAAAATAAAATAAAATAAAATAAAATAAAATAAAATAAAATAAAATAAAATAAAATAAAATAAACTTAAATTAAAATAAATTAAAATAAAAATAAACTAATAAAATAAAATAAAATAAAATAAAATAAAATAAAATAAAATAAAATAAAATAAAATAAAATAAAATAAAATAAAATAAAATAAAATAAAATGTTACAAACTGAGATCAGCTTGTTTGACTTTTGGTAAAAAACTGTAGATGAAGTTTAAAAATTAGCAAAGCCCCAAGTCTTGTATTTGACTGTACTGAACATTACAGTAAATAAACACACTAGTACCCCATAATTTGTACTTTTGATTTTACCTGAGCAAGTGCTGTAAAAGGCTCTGGGACCTAAAAAAGCAGTTACCTCAAAATGCGAATCAAAAAAGATTCTTTCCATAGGAAATCTGCTTTTGTTGCGTTTGCCATGTCCTGGAATTCACCGTTTCCAAGACAGACAAACACCTCCCCGCATTCAGCTGCATCCCGGACCCTGTCCCCGCCGCTTCTGTCCGGGGAGGCAGCAGGACCCGCAGGAGGATGCTCCGCCGCCGCCGCGTCCCCGGTCCTGCAGTGACATCCAGCGTCCAGGACGGGGAGAGCCCAGGCTGTTGCATGCCGACAGACTGATTTTTCTCCTTGGGAGCAGGGAGGACAGGGTGCCAGTGCCGCTCGGGATGAGGCTTTCTGAAAAAAATGGGGAGAACTGCAAACTGGCATAGGCGGTGCACCCGAGGTCAAACGCAATCCATGCCACAGCATCAGCAGAACAAATAGAATTTCCTTTGAGTGACTTACCAAAATGAGCAAAGCTTACAGAGTGTGTAAATTCATGAGCAAAAGACGTAACTTTTTCCCCATTTAAAGCTTTGGAAGAACTGGCACTGATTGTCACGAAAGCAGTGCATTCATTTGTTTATTTTTTGTCATGTGGTTCTGCATAAAATGGTCAAGAATAGAAGAAATTAGTTTCATGACAGTCCATTATAGAAAAGACTTTTTTTTTTTTTTTTTTAACTTCAGGAGTATCTTCATTCACATTGGTGATGGGATGAATGTTCTGTTTAAATCCAGAACATACTGGTCAGAATAGGCAAAGCACAGGCAGGCCACCGGAATGCTCAAAAACCCTTAAATTCTTGCTACAGGATCACAAAGACCTCAACTATAGCCCTCCAAAGATAGGCCTGTGGCAACCTAGAATAACATTTGTGACAAACATGCTTTTAGAGTAATCAGCTCGTATAGGAGGAAAAGAAAACTTCTATGAAACAAGACAGCTTTCCATCCTCCCACTTTCCTCTACCTACAGAAAATGCTAGCCCTCTAAAACTACTTTCAAAAATAAAAATATCTGGAGGTGCAGTTGTCATTTTAAAATTTTACGGCTCCTACGGGAAATCTGAATATTTCTCCGGCACCCTGTAGATTGCAAAGCTCCGTAGTTTTAATTATGAGGTACCTTTATTGTTTTCCCTTTTAATGAAGTGTACGTCTATCTGCGTCCACTGGATGTGTGAGGAAAGAAAAGAAGCCTGTAAGAGAGGAGCTAACGTTTGGCTAGAGTTTCCAAGGATTTAGGCTGCCGAGGTACCTTAAGACGGCCTTAATAATCTGCCCCAATTCACAAACTCTTAGTTTTTTAAGATGACGGCTACCCAGCTCTTCTGTGTTTAGCAGACGCGATTTGCAAGGGCTCTATTCATTCACAACAATCTGCAACCTTTGATGTCAAAGAAGCTGTGGAGTGGCTGACTGCAAGCTGCAGAGGGTCACAGATCTCTGCTCCGCACCCAGCCTTATCTATTCATCAGAAATTCATCCAGGCCATGGAAACTTTTTTATTTTCACTGCACAGGCCTCAGAAAGCCAAATGGCATGGGAAATTTAATGTAAGTCAGTCTCACATTCCCTGACCATGAATGTGAAAAAAATTAATCCTCTGCAGCTAAATACTTTTGTAGTCATTTGGTATAAAAGGCAATGGTCTGTCACTTATATCCTGTGCTAAACCAGTAATGAAATCTTGAAAGGGGAGGCGGGGGGGGGGGGGGGGGGGGGGATCACCACCACAATGAAGCCAAAATTAGGCCGTTGCTTTCGCACCCCAAACCAATTTGGGAGTTAGCATAAATGAAAGCACGGCGTTATTCTCATCAGCTCAGGACGCGGGCAGACCTTGAGAAGGCAGGTGTGATGGCAGACACTTTCACCGACATCTGCAGAGCTTTTGCCCTTGCTTCTTTTTATGCGTTTCCACCACTGACTGGAGGTCTGCGGTGATATTCAATATCTGGGTTGTTTTCACCTTGTCTCACTCTACTAAGTCCATCGCAATAATATTAAAAGCGAAGCCTCGAGGGGCTCCATCAGACACACACAACCGGCACTTGCCTACTACGTCTCCTCTTGCTTTGCAAGCTCCTTGGGGCGGACAACTGGGCAGAGGATAAGAGCCACAGGTGACAAATATGGGTGTTACAGTGGTCTTCCAGCCGCAGGCATGGATAGTAAATACAGTAACAATATAAGAAAAAGTTTAACCTATCAGCGGGAGGCAATAGGAGCACACAAGCAGTGACAAGGCCCGTGACTGCTGCTTTGAAAAGCACATATGAGTTATGACTGTCCTTATCATTCATGACACCAATTACCTCTATAAATGGTCATCAAAAATGAAAGGAATGTGGTCTTGTAAATATTATGCACTTCATATTCTAAGAAATAAATATGCTGAGAATGTGCTTTACAAAAAATAATGTACTTTTTTTAATTTAAAAGAGAGCGAAAGATTGTTACTATTGTGAAATATGGGAGATCAGCTTCTGATGAAAAATCTAAATGTTAAAAAAAATCCACAGCAAAGATCAGAAACATTTATCAGAAGAGTTCATGTTTCTGATAAATATTTAAGTGTGCAAGGCAGAACCACTGAGAACAGTAAATACTTTATAGCTGGCACTTTGTCAAAACTATAAGTGGCTCTGCCTTCGAATTTTACATCATCACTAAATTTACAGTCATTTGATAAGTGGCACAAGACAAGAATTACTTCTTTCTAAATCTAAACCAAGTAATAAATCTAACATCAGGATTCCTCTTATTGTCCGTTATCGTCTGATGACAATGCCTTTTACCTTCATTGTCTTGACAGAAATATGATATGTAAAATTGTAATGTCACATCACTCACTATGATTTAACACTATCCAGCCCATACCATTTTAATCAATCAAAATTGTCGCTTTTTAGTGTAATGATTTTCTGGTGGATTCCCTGTGTTTAATATGATATATATGTCTTATCAGCAGTTGATTTACTATTTCATTTCAAAGTCTAACAGCTCAGAAGGCCATTCTTGCCTCCTTCAGACACCACTGGAATTAGCAAACAAGCATCGTTTTAGGTACAACCAGAGAACTAATTGTTGTGGAAAGAAACCAGAAGATACAAAATGATTTCTACCACAAACTAAAGATGCCTGGGAAGGAAGAAAGACAAATAAATATGGTGAAATAAAGGAATTGGAGGAATATTCCTCACTAAAGACAATACAGCACAAGCAGGAGCAGTTTTTTCTGTCTTCAGTATACCGAGATGGACAAGGCATCCCTAACTGGATAATGCAATTGTTGAGCTCCACAATTTGCTTTTAAAACAATCTGAACTACGCAGCAGGTTTCTCTAAGCAAAGAAGCTCTTTCCATTATGTTTCTCTGCATATTATGTAGTCTTTTTATTTATTATTCACAGAAAACTACTGCATTTATTTCTTAGACAATTGCAAGAAAAACAATTTGTGCTTGTAAAGCTCTTTCAAACACTATCCAATATATGATTGGAATAACCAGCCTACACTAAAACATGTCTTCACATTAAGCTGCAGCAAAGCATAGATGCTTAGAGCTATCAAACAATACTAAACCAATAAGTTTAACATGAAAACTTTGCTTTTACATTCTCTTGCAGAATACCAGAAAGACTGCACTCGTACATGGAAAAATGCACATGCTCAGGTAATGAAGGAATAGGTAGAAATTGTTAGATTTCAAGGCAACAGGTTCCTTGTAAGTATCCTCAGTCAGTTAATGTTTGACAGTGCATAAGATGTAAAATTTTAAGCGGCAAAATCACTCCAAACTGAATAAATATATCGCAAACCAAAAAGGAGACAACAAAATCCTTCCTTGCTCCTATTAAGGGTTTTAGAGGTTTCAGTCTGTCAATTTTCATTCCTGTTAACTAGCATTTACATGTAAAACTCTGCTGAAGCAAACAGTTCTGCAAGCATAAACACATACCACTCGGCGGGTCAAAGACTGATGACCCAGGTTTTAAAGACTGTGAATACACGTAGCTCTGGGGCAGCAGAAGGATTACATCTCCACCATGTAGACTGTCAGCCCAAGGAGAAATGAACACCAGAGTGCTCCACACCTACCTTCTTTGGAGGACAACCACAGGTTGGGCTGCTAGATTTGATGGCAGCAATTTCAAAACCAACAATTTTATGTTGTTGATCCAACAAGCAAGGGGCTGAGGGGTCACCTGTCTTCCTAAAAAGTTAAACGAGCCTTGCATAGAGCAGCTGAGATGAATTATTTTCATTCTTCAGGAACAATTAGCCCAATCTTAGTGACAGATAAAGAAACAAAGATAAGACAAATGATGTGACAAATAGTGCTCACAGGGAAAACTGACACAACACATTGAAGTTGCATCACAGATCATGTAGCTAACTGAGAAGACATGAAGGTTCTTTCATCAGTTCAGAAATGGGAACATACTCAATATCTTACTGAGAATCAGAAATTAAAACATCATTTTTCCTGTGAAAGAGCAAAAATACTTATGAGTATTGTTTTTCTCATAAAGCTCATTTTTCACAATAAGAAATATGTAAAATGTTTTCCCTTTTCAGTGCACTTTTCCTTGTTTCCTAAATTCTTCTTTCTTCTAAACATGTGATCCAGGTTACTCAGCTTAGGCCACTGCAAGTTTTTAGAACAACAACTAAAAATATAGTGAGAGCTGCCAGCAAAGAGTAGAGTCCCAGCTGTGTCTTACTATGCGATGCAGAAATTCAATTTACTTTGACACTGTTTGGAGACAACAGAATGCCTTCATAATCCCTACTTTTAAAAATTCTCCTTATAAAATCACAACCAAAGTGACAAAAACTTGTTGCAAATTACCAGACTCATATTTTCCCTAGTGCAGGAAAACTCTACTGAGAACTTTTTATGTCTTAGTCCACCTGTTTTATAGGAAAACATTTGTCTTCCAGCATGAAGAGACATTACTTTAGATACCATTATGTTTCGCTTTTTTAAATTTTTTTACTGTTCTTAAAATACTCCATGTCAGTGGTATGTTTTACAGCTTTCTAACTGCTTGCTCTGGCCCTGGTGAATAATCATCTTGACTTATTCCTGCTGTCTCCAAGTTCCCTGCAACTCTGGTGGTGGAAAGAAACTCATCTGTGGGGTCACAGTGGCCTTCAGAGACCACAGACTCAGTTCTTATGTGCTGGAAGTAAGCAATGTTGAACACGAACAAGAACAGCAAGCACCTTGATTAAACCCTCATAAATACAAATTCACGTTTTCCATATGTATTTTACACCTCTTCCGACAAAGTTTTATATGGGGGATAAAATCATATTCGGCTTCTAAATGGCTTAGATGTGGGAACCTAGAGTAAATTAAGTGATATGGCAACATGGGAGGACCCTAATAAGAAATACTAGGAAAATAATGGGAAATTTAAAAGAATTAAACTGCAAATGTTGAGAAGTCTGAACTATTTTTGCAGTCAAACATTCAGTCAAGCTGCTGCAGGCAAGTATAATTTGTACTTGGACCCCCCAGAGTGTGGGATATTCCTGTGAAGGACACCCCGACCTGCAGCACATTGCTGCCCTTCACAGTCACCGGAACATGCTGGATATTGCTATTTGATGCTCAAGGAGCTTAAATAGTTGCCTCTGGAAAAGCAGATTTTGAAAAAAAAGACAAGCTGTAACATAGACCTGGGAAGTATCTCCTTCATTAATTCTTTGGGTTTTTTGTCCTTTTCGATTGAGGGTATTTCACAGTAGGAACCACTTTAATCTTATTTCTCCATACATGCTTATACTTTTAGCTATCCATCATGAAGAAAGAAAAAAAATAGTTTCAATTTAAGTAACGAAGAATCTTTTTACATGCTCAGGTTATTCTCTGATTTTCCACAGTGGACTTTCTCCATCTTTTTCCAAAGTCTTTAGTGCACCCACAGTCTCATGACAATGATACAGCGATTCCTACCGTAAACCACATGTTTCTGTATCTCAGACATAATTACTAGATCTGACTAGGGAATGCAGAAGCCAATCCCTTCTCACTTGACCCTAGGGATAAATCTAGTGCCTCTATCACTCACCATTTGCTCAATAAAGGGGTCTACTGCAAATTTTGAGTTAAAACATTTCAGATGCCTACCCAACAGCTCAATACTTTGCAATTAGTCTGTAGCACTCAGAACTAAATACACCTATGATGCCATTCAGTGCAATACTATCATCTATAGAGGACACACTCCAACACTGCAGTTTCCAAAATACCTTCTCCTGGTTAAAGGGGAGAAGCTACTGTATGTCACATCTAAGCTTTCATTAATTTTGTGCAAGGCACGGTCTCAAGTCTGAAATGTGTTGTGATAATTTAACACTCTCTTTCCTTGTTATTATCTCATTGTTATACTCTTCATTTTTTGGATTACTACTCTTAGTATACTTTCCTTTAGAAATATTTGCTTTGGAAGTGGAGTTTGGCCTAATTTGTAGACACCTTGCAGAGCCTTGTTCAGCCATAACCCCCTGGAACCATAAATATACATCAGGAGAAAAATAGCAGATTATTTCCTCTGCAAGTGGATAATATTTTTATTACATTTAAAAAAAAAAAAAAGAAAAAGCAAGCAGTAGATCTGAATTCCATTTTAATAAATCTTTTGCTCTTTGCCCTTATGAAGAGCTCAAATAAGCTTAGTCTTTCTACCTTTTTTCTATAATTCTTTGATCCAAGGGTTTTTCTTACATGGCACATAATAAAAGTACTTAAGAATGGCTAATGTAATTAAAAGTGTTAGGGCTAGATCTAGCTTACAGCCCATACACTGGCTCCCATGCTCATATCAGTGGGAAAATAGGATTTTAAATAATCTGTTAGATCTAGTCTTTATGTCCACAAAAAACCCAGACTGTGTTCTCTGTTACCTGTGGCTGGCACAGAGACTCCCTCTTGCTGCTGTGCAGTCTGAACTGAGCAATACCATCTTAAGTATTAGAAAACGAAGCTGTAGGAATTAACCCGAAAGTTCTGTTACCTTTTTTAAAATACAATTAGGTCAGGAGAAGATTTCTTTCCAGAGTGCCACTTTGAAGGTGAAGGAGCTCTGTCCCTTGGAAGATTGCTGTTGTAACCCATTTTTCTTGATGACGTTTTGCTAAAATAGTGTTTTGAGTTTCTGGCTTTTCTCCAGATCCCCAAGTTCAAGATAAGCTTTACATTCCTGCAACTAAACAATCCAAACTGACTGCTAGGGGCTACAGAAACTTGCAAATGTTTTCTTTCCCTGCTTGCCTTAACTCTTTAATTGAGAAAGTATTTCCCAAGTCCCAGATGGAGACAAGTATGGGAGGAAAGCAAGCCATACCTTTACATAAGACAGCACCAGAATACCTTGCAAGCTACATTGGTACTTCTGCGAGGCTGGAAAGCACCTAATTTTTAGAGCACTGCATAATGCAGTACTGGGGCTAGTGGAAGATAATTTAATGGTCCAGTGATAGAAAGTTAAAAAAAAAAAAAAAAAAAGGAAACAGAATCCCTTACTCTTAAACCCATTGCTCCAGCTGTCGTACAACATCTGCAGATCAGGTGATTGATATGTAGCTTCAAGATTAACCTGGAAAATTTAGATGAGTATGCAACACTACTTTCTTCAATAACACTGTATAGGGCAGATCAGTCACTGAATGTCTAGGTCTCAGCAATTCTGCAAGTCAAAATTACCACTAACAGAAAACAATTCTCCATGCAAAGCACTTCACCTCATACAAATCAAATGACACAAAGAGGGTTTAATCTATTTAGCCAAGATCAGGTTGATAACCATGACAGGTTGATATTGGTTTTCAATGCATCCTTCCCTGATAAAACTGGACTGCTGGAAACTGTATAGAAAACAGTTTGCTTTATACTGGATTACAGACATCCAGGCTAGTTGCTAAGGTCATATTTCTTTCCACCGGATTCCTTTACAGTCACCAGAAAGTCACCTTTTATGAACAAATAAAGTTTGATCTCTTTCTTCCCTTCCAGAGAAAGGGTTTCAGGCCTGAATGGAAAGAGCAAGTTTGGTTCTGTGCCATCAGGCTTGGTTTGACAGCTATAACCATACCCAGACTGCAGACAAAAATAACAGTATCTCAGTCAGTATCAGGCCAGTCTCCTCTGGACAGTAACATCACTCTGCTTCTTCCTTGCAGGTTTGGGACTTGTTAGTGATAAACAGACAGTTAAAGCAACAGCCAAAATATTTTAATCAGATTACTCTAATTCAGAAGCAGTTTGAATGGGCTGAATTTTGTTAGAAATAAAAATATCCCTATTCATACCCATGAAAAGTATAGAAGGTGGTCCTGTTTGTTCCCTGCATCTTAGAAGAATACCCTTTCAGAAAAAAGATTAAATTTATAGCTCAGCTTTAAAGCATACAGAATATGTAAGTTCATAACCTGTATCCCAACACATGTAACTCTCATTTCTTTAGACAACATAATGATATTTCTTCAAAAGTACACAGGCTAAAAGACATTTCCAAAAAGGTGATAAGGCCACAGCCTCACATGCTACATGGCTTGGCCATCTGTATCTGTAAAAAGACACGGATCCCACTGAATTAAATAATAAATAATCTTATCAGTGCAGAAACAAAACGTTCTCATATGCTTTTCATTCTTAAAAAAAGTGACAATAAATTCTGAATTGACAGCTAATAAAGCATAACATGAACTCTGAAAATATGTAAAATAACATACAAATTAGATTATGCAAAATGGATTACATAGAAGGCTGGTAGATATACTGCAGGCAGCTGTAGTTGTCCCTCAGGTTGCCTTTCTGTAAATACAATACAGTATCTTGCAATATCATCTTATATTCTCTCTGCTTACACTGGACAAAATGAAATAGTGGACAATGACTGCTTGATACATACACCACAGCACTGTATGACATCCAGCAGGCACTTCCAAGTATACTCCTTTCAATAAATTAGTTTTTATATTGAATTATGCTGCAGCTGCTCTTCTGCCTGTGTTCAGCTCAAAACAGTACAGAAGCATAAATGAAACATTGAACTTGCTAACAGGCACCACTCCAGCAGAAAGCACCTTCTTAAGTATAAAATCGAGCTATCACTAAGTTATTATTACTTGACTGATTTTTTTTTTTTTTACATTTGTAACTCATTCAGAGATTTTTCACAGAGAAGTGGCAAGGTAGATACGGTGTACAAGTATGCAAAACAAAAGCCTATATTAACTATTTTATTTCCTTGCTACAAACCACTTCAGAAAAGCGCTGGTCAAGCGCACAGAGTAAACGCACAGCCTTTCAAAAAGCTTAAAAAAGCTGATCACCTAATAGATAACAATTTGGTTTCAGGTTTTTGTTGGATGTCAGTAGAGAGCGGGGAGGAAAAAAGAGAGGCTTGGGCTTGTTTTGGTGCACACTGTGTGTACACTGAATCAATTTGCTCTACATATGCTCTGCTTAGATGTTGAAAACCTGAGACAGCCTCCTGTAAATTTTACCCTGTAAATAACGGAACTAGGTCCTTGTTAAAAAAGCATAACTCCTTTGACTCCAACGTCAGCAGTGTTTCAGGGAACTACATCCACATCGTGCATTAAAATTTTGTCTGTGGTTACCTCAAACCGGTCTGACATATTTGCTCAAATTTGTTAAAGATGGATATGGAAATGCTCATTGTAAGTGATAAAGAATTAATGCTGGTGCAAGCCATTACAGGTAGCTGAGATTTAGCTTCAGTATGGTTATCTTCTGGCTGTAAGCTGTGACATTCAAGGAGGAATTGTGAATTCAAGTATTTTTGCATTACTTATGAATGCAACATACTCAGCAAGTATTACCTTCTCAGAGTTATCCATGTTTGGCAGGAGGCGCCCCATACAGAAAAATGAGAAGTTATGAATTTTAAGTATTGGATTTTATCCAAAACAAAGTCATAAGTACTTTAATTTCATAAGTGATAATAAAGTCACATTAATTTCACTATTACATAAGGGACAACACATATGTTTAGAGTCAGGTGCATTGTGCACTACAGCATTCTGATCAGACACTGAGAAACCTGGTGGAAAAATATGCATTTAGGAAAGGTGACCTCAATCTGTACACGGGCACCGCTCTAATACTTCATATTTGAAGCTAGTAAAAGCAATAAATTCTTTGGGCTAACACCTACTCTGTGTTTTAAGTGTTTAAGGAAATTGCCATATTCCCTCAATTCTTCTTTAAAAAGTATAAATCTGTGCTGCAGGAGTCAGCTCCACTATTGACACCCCTTTTTCCTTGACCATCTCTGTCTGTCCCAGCTGTCTTGTGCAGACGATGAGTCCTGTAACCCCAGATCACAGCACCAAATGTGCTACACATATTACGTTCAGGGCAATCGGTCAGTCTTACAAGAACTCAGTACAGCTTCCAGAGTTATGCAGTATGCTGGAGTAATCAGGAAAAAAAAAAAAACCAACAGGTTTAAAAAGGATTATTTTTTTTTTTAACATACTTCTTGTCACAACATTTAGGTCCCGTTCATTTCAGTTATTTCGGAGTGCTGGGAAAAGCACGTTTCTGTTAAAAACATTTTTGAATATTTTCTTGAAAACAATGACACTGTATTTTCCATACGACCTGAGTTTCTGGGAAAGTCAAAAGGTGCAGCCTACTTGTTGCCACACACTGTGGTCCCTGTCTCCTTGCCAAATGAGCTGGCGATGCAGAACTTGATAGAAATACACCATCAAAGACTGCATCCAAGGATTGTTTCTGAAGTGTTGGCACATGCTAGCTATAAGAAGCAATTTTATTGCTTTTCTAGCAATGTGCATGGAACATCTTGTCATGATATGATTAAACCCTTACCACCGACAAACTAATGAAAAGCAACAAATATAATATCCAAAGTAATTCCCCATATTCCTCAGGATATTTTTTGTGTGTGTAAAAGATCTATAGTTTAATATAAAAATTGGGTGTTTTTTTATCAGAAGGTGTTCACTAAAATAGTAGCAACATAAAACCAGAAAATATTGTAAGCTTGTACGTTACAAGCTTCCAGGTTTGCAGTGCTGTCAGCTGGGATTGATGGTGCATTATGGATAAAACCCATGGCCAGAAGACCCAAAATGGTAATGGTGATTTCCAGGGGCAATTTTCAGCACTATTCATTGCTGACCAGACTCAGTTCCTTCTGAATTCCACTGAAGTTGTACTAAAGATATTAGTAAAAGGATATTTGGACAACTATTGAATACTTTGGGAAACACTGACCAAAAACAACACTGTGTTGCGAAAGTCAGCAGTATTGGAAGTATAATCTGAAAAAGCTGAAGGTTCTGTAACAAAAACAGAAGCGTGACAAAGGATTGTGCTAATCACATACGTTACAATCTTGACCTTGTAATAATTAAAAATTGATGTTTAGAGCATAATACAGCTGTGCAACCATATTTAAACCTTCTGATTTCATAGAAAGAAGAAAGTTGTATCAAAAGGTCACAGTCTAATTTCATGACCGTATATTTACTCTTTATTCCCACAGTGAAAATGTCTAATTTTCAAAAGAGCAAACCAATAATTACTTATTATGAAAGTATTTTAGTCAATACCTAATTTCTTAGTATTGATTACTATTTAGACATTTAAAATGTACCCTACAGCACCAACAATATGTTTATCATACTATTCTTCTTACTCGTGCTTGTAAGTATTAAAGATATTGATTAAAAGCAGTGGGCTAAAATGCCAAACATTGCATTCATTATAATACAAATAAATTTTGTTTAGCCATCTCACAAATAGAATTTAATTAGCAAGTAATTTAAAGACACAACAGTTGAAGATATGTTGGTGAAACAAAGCAGATTTCTGATGTAAAATGCATTTATTCCTTGACTAGATTAGACATTATGAATTTTGATTTCTATTTGAGCAGTACATTTTAGGAGGGAAAAAGGGCCAGGGTTTTGTTTTGGTTTTGTTTTTTTTTTTTAACCTTGCGTGGCAAGGCATTTGGTTCTTTAACACTGAACTTTCAAAAGTCATTGTGAAGAGATATTTAATTAAGAAGTTCCTTGAGTATCTCAGTTTAAATTACAGGCATCCTGCTACATACAACTCACCTGTAATTCGTTATGTTGTGTGGTAGGTATTCAGAAACCTAAAATCACAAACTCAGTTCAGTGAATGAAGCTGAAAATGAATGGATGCTTCAAGCAAGTAAGAAACCTTCAGGCTGAATTTTTGTCTGAATTTGTACCTCACTTTTGTAAATATTGGGCTGGAAACTCTGCATGAAAACTTGGCAAACCAGTATGATAAAGAAATTCAGATAGATATGAGACTAGCTTTGTAATTTTCACTTCTGAATATTGATCTCAAAGAGTGGACAGATACACTATAAAAATTAAAAAAAAAAAAAAAAAAAAGAGAGATAAACTTGTTTTTTAAATGTTAGAGGTCAAAGTGAATTAGTTCAGATATTATGAGTTTTCACAAAATCATCATCACCCGATTTTCTAAGTAAAACCATGGCATTGTCCTTTGAACTGCACAAATCACCCAGCCTTTTCTGACTTGAGGCTTGAGTCTACTTACTATTTTGACAGATAAAGCCCAGAAGGACTATTGCTCATTTTTTCTGTTTCAGTTGCAAGAGTGCAGAAAGCATTTGGTTTATATGTTTATGCATCTCAGCAACCAGTTAAGAAAAGTCTGTCTCCCAAATTTTATCTTCTTTGATTCCCTTGTTGATATTGTCTGAAGCTATGAAAAGAATGTCCTCAGAGGAGATTCCTCAGATGAGAAATTTCCAGAGCAAGTATGCGTGTTTCTTCTCTGTGGAATAGCGCCAAAAGTTTATCCTAGGAATACAAAAAGGAATAAATGTTCAGAAATGTGTGAAGTTGACAAACAAATACTAAAATTGTTTGAAGTTCTTACCATCTTCAATTAATACACAAAAATGTTCTGGTATTTTAAAATATCTTTCAGTCATTATGAACAATCATTGAACTTTCCTGTGCTGCTGAATACTTGCAAACTTTGTTTGTACCTACAGATATAATTACCAGAGTTAGTCAGTAATTCTGTTTTGTACACTCTGTGTAGATATGAATTCTACCCCGAAGGAAAATTAAAAAGATGCACTCTTTAGCAGGAGACATGTAAAAACATCAGTCTCCATTTCCTAAGAACTGAGTAGAAAAAGCACAGACTGCACAGAAGTCTATGCCTAATAGAAAACTATGTCTATCTTACTCAGTTTTGTGTTCTCATTCTGAGATTCTTCTAGAAATGCATGGTACACAGATTTTTAAAAACTTCTTTGTATTAAAAATAGAGGTAAATGTAAATTCCTAAGTTTTGAAAGGTGCCATATATTTAAAAGTTGTATGTTCTTATGGGTATGTTGCCTTTACATAAGGTTAGCAGGACAGGTATTACATCAACTATTTCAAAGCCAATTTCTAAGCTATAAACAAACACTTCTTTCTATAAATATCTGTATAAACAAAACCAAACATGACTTATGATCGCAGGTGATGCTTCACAACATTTTCACTGAAGTAGAATATAAAGTAAGTTCTACCTTTTCCCTTATTTTAGTGATATTTGTGCTTTATGAAACATGCCAGCCTGACTCCGTATCTTTGTCCAGAGAAAAGGTATGAAGGTGGTTCACAGAGCAAGTCAAAGTACATAGGGGAACAAAGGTAGCTATCCAAGATTCCTTTAAGGCTAAATTAGAACCCCTTCTGCAGTTAATCCATAGCTTTGAAGAGACTCCAATGAAGCCTGCCAACTGTGCTGGTGATAGAGTTTTACCTTTTAACATTGATATACAAACAGGAACCTAAATCAATAAGCAATTCACAAAACCAGTGAAAAGTAGTGAACTATGGACACTACTAAGTAGGTCTTGAACTAGTAGCTTGAAATACTTACTATCAGGCTAGTAGTCTACAGAGTCATCAAGTATCTGTGCTCTTTTCTTTCAAATATTCAGCCAATTTTAACTATTGAGCCTATTGTCACCATTCAAGTTTGGTCCTCTATGTAGCCAGAAGACACAGCTTTTTTTTCTTAAAAAAAAATAGGAACCTCTGGTCCTGTTAATTTACAAAATCACTAATAAACCCAAGGACAAGGTTTGAAGAGAAAGCGCCGTGCATAGGGGAAAGAGCAGAGAAGGCAGCAGTTCATTTCAAAGCTGAAGGCAGCCTTTCTTTAGTTTAGGTCAGGTCTTGTAAATGATGACTTTTCTAATTCTTCTTGAATTAGCGCTCTACGAATATGCCTTTTGTGACTGCAACAGTCTTCACCAGGCAGAGCAACAGACTAGAATATGGAGAAAACAGCTTTTACGTGAGGGAGAGGTCAGACAGTTAAACAAAAGCAGCAGAAAGCAACTCCAGTCCGCTGCAGACTGTAGTATTTATACAAAATGTTAAAAATTGGGATCTGCTTGTCTACCACTGGGCAGGGGGAAACCCTACAGGTCAGCTGCCTTATTCATCATTTTTCATACAGTCTCTTTAGCAAAAGGAATCAAGAATTTTCACTAGGCACCAGGGAGAGCTGAAGAATGTAATAAAAACATTGACATTAACTGCAAAGGTTAATTAAACATTTCTGTAACAGTAACAAGAGTTCAAACAAAGTGCTCCTCTAGTTTTCACCAGTTATACACAAATATATTTCTTGCTATAAAATGCTCCACACAATCACAGCCAGTCAGGGAAAATTCCATGTTAATGTAGCAGGTATTTTTATTACAGGTGAATGAGCATGACTACTGAGTTTTGTGAGATGCCCAAACCTTACTGTGAGTTCGTGAAAGGACTCCATGTTGACAAAGAGAACCAGTCAAGTTATTATTACAAGTAAATAGTAAGGCTGTCTGGTTGCAAAGCCAACCATTCCTGACTATATATATAATATATATCATACATATCTCTCTCATATACATCATGGACAGTTGGACTAGATGATTGTTGTAAGTCCATTCCAGCTTAATTCTTCTCTTCTTCTTCTTCTTCTTCTTCTTCTTCTTCTTCTTCTTCTTCTTCTTCTTCTTCTTCTTCTAATTCTATTCTATTCTATTCTATTCTATTCTATTCTATTCTATTCTATTCTATTCTATTCTATTCTATCATTAATTAGTAACGAGGGCATAAACACACACCTATAGGATCTTCACAAACATCATTTTACTTCTTTTGTTCTTGGTTGTTTCTGATGCATATCTGGCCATTTAAAGCAGATGATGCTTCTATCTGGCTTACAAAAATCTAAAAAAAGAAAAGGTTTGCGAAGAAAAAAATTATTAATAAACACCACATATTACAGATGAATACCCTAGTTCAGCTACAAACAGTGTCACATTTATGAATGGTAAGAATTAACCGAAGCCAATGGAAAACAGAGAAACTCTGTGAAATAAAAGTAATGGGTAAGATTCAGACGTAGCTGAAAAGGCCGGTCACCCCTTAACACAAACAAATGTTGGCTCATCTATCTTGCTCCATCTGCACAGCTTGCTTCTACAGTAATATATCCATTTCTCTTCTCACTGTTTATATAACCAAATGTGGTTGAAAAAGGAAAAGTTGCCCCTTGTGTTAGGAGTAGGAAAGCAACCCTCCTCCTCCCCACCATCCTCCCAGACATCACTCAATTAATTATAGGACAGAACAATTGGCAGAACAATTCATATTTCTGAAAACCTGTGCAAACCAAAGCTCTTCTGAGACTTTTAGGTGTTTCTGCCTATTCATATCCTGAAGAATTAAATTTTAGCAGGACTTTTACACAGATGATGCTGAAGTGAAACATTTGTTTAAGAAGCACAGACAAGGGTATCTGAGCAGGACTTCTGAGCAAAGGGTCCCCTAGAAGTGGGGAGCTTTGAGCAAGACATGGAATCACAGAATGGTTTGGGTTGGAAGGGACCTTTAAAGGTCATCTAGTCCAACTGCCCAGCAATGAGCAAGGACATCTTCAACTAGATCAGGTTGCCTAGAGTCCCGTCCAAGCTGACGGTCCCTGCAACTCACCCCCTTGCTGAAAAAAACAACTCCCTAAGCAGAAATGCTGGTTTGTAGTGTCTTGACACTGGGTTTGCCGGATGTCTAGTAAGTGTTAAGTTTATCTGTAGTGGAGGGTCAGCGAAACCCCCTCTCCTCTTTACAGCTCCCTACTGAACCTGTAGAGACTCTCTTTCTGGTTTCTTTGAAGATGGCCAAGGTATTCAGACATCATTATGGAAGGGAGAAAAAGGGAGAAACTGATACATGAAGTGCTACTATATAAGCTTTGCTCCTTAAAGAACGGTGTTAGTGATGTTTCTTGTTTCTCACCTTTTTTTGATAGATTTATTTTAAAAACATTTCAACATGATAACCAACTCCTTGTAGGCTTGCATTCTAGATTTCATGAAAGCATCCCAATATCAGTTGTGCTCTGTTAAGAAAGTAAATATGATACAGCTGCTATAGGATTTTTTTTATTATGTATAATTTAATTACATAAGCCTAAATATGGTGAGGAAATAGAGCCAACCCCCTACATTTGGGGATTCAGCTGTGACACTATAAGTTGATTCATACATATAAAACTAGTGAAATGAAAGAAAAATGTTTAAGTATGTGAGAAAGCTAGTGAACAACTCTTATTTGATAGTGTCTTATCTCAGAAGGAAGAATTAACAGCAGTGGCTGGGACCTTTGAAACATATCAAGGGCAAACAACTGAGGAGTCTTCTCAAACACAGTGAGCAGCCTGAATGTGGGAAAGCAGTTGAACTCCACCCAAAACAACCAAATTAAGTCTTACTTGTGCAGATATTACAATGAAATATTATTTACTGCCATGCTTTTAGCACGAGCTTCATTAAATCCAGTTCTCTGATGTTTTGGATCAGCATTATGGCAGCTCCAAAGGTGCAACATGCCTGAGCCAGCAATGTGCCCTTGTTGCAAAGGCTGATGGTACCCTGGGCTGCACTAGACAAAGCTTTGCCAGCAGGTCGAGGGAGATGATCCTTCTCCTCTGCTCAGCACTGGCGAGTCCTCACATGGAGTCCGGTGTCTAGTTCTGGGCTCCCCAGGACAAGAGAGACAGGGACAGACTGGACACAGTCCAATAAAGGGACACTGAGATGATTAAGGATGGGGCATTTCTCCTATGAGGAAAACTGAGAGAGCTGGGACTGTTCAGCCTGGAGAAGAGAAGGCTCAGGGGGGATCTTATTAATGTGTATAAATACCTGAAAGGAGGGTGTAAAGAGGACGGAGCCAGGTGGTGGTTTCAGCGGTGCCCAGTGCCAGGACCAGAGGCAATGGGCACACACTGAAACACAGGCAGTTCCCCCTGAATGTCAGGAAACACTTTTTCACTGTGAGGGTGAGCGAGCACTGGCACAGGTTGTCCAGAGAGACTGTGGAGTCTCCATCTTTGGAGATATTCAAAAGCCATCCTGGGCAACTAGGTCTAGGTGTTCCTGCTTGAGAAGGGGTGTTGAGTAAGATGACCTCCAGAGGTTCCTTCTAATCTCAACCATCCCCTGATTCTGTGATTCTGTGAAAGGTGGTCAACCACAGTCAACAACACTTACTCGTAATCATCCACCAAAAAATGCCTTGGAGGGAATTCAATGGCTTCTTGCTCTACAGCAGGTGGAAAAGGAAGGAACTCGCAGGAAAATCCTAAATTTGCTTTAATGGGTGATGTCAGCTTAGATGTCTCTTCCAGTTAATGATCCATCAAGTAATTTGTCAAAGTATAATCACACCTAAAAAGATAAGACAGAAAATTCTTCTGCTCTTATTTCAGCAAGCCAAATGCCTGCACATAGGATACAAGAATGTCATCATGTAAGTACTGAGCCTCCAAAGGCCATAGTCATAAAAGCATTTTTGTGAGAAATACATCTTTAAAAATACACTTGATGGAAAATATATGCATCTTCTGAGAAGAAATTTAATGCACTGACAACAAACCTGAGCTTTATCAGGTTTCTTATAACAGACTCAATCATTCTAAATGTTTCTTGCTATGTATCAACAAGCTGGAAACTCCTATTACTAGACTCACTTTAATTATCTAAGTATACCTTTATATCTTGATATGTTACCTCATTCTCTCCTTCAGATATTTATTATACATCAGTCAGTTTGATTGCCTTGTATGCAGAACACAAGGGAAGATTCACAAATATTCAAACAGTTGTTTCATATAAAATACACTGCACATTGGGAGAGGTATTCGTATTATTTTCTCAGACTGCCACGGTTCTTTCAATTATAGCTCTTATGAATTTATGTGTCTCATTATAAAGTCATTCTGATGGAGTTTGGGGATTAAGAACTGGAATCATTAGCTGTTTCTTCAGAGGAGAACAACTGTGACCTAAAAAAGGCAAGTTGTAAATAATAATTTCATTTTTAATATATTTTCCATGTTTTATTTACAAGCAATGCTCCTACTTATCTATTAACCAGTCTCCTTGAATTTGACCATTTTCAAAAGATTGACCTAATCCTGATTGTCTAAGTTTGAATAAATCATGACACGATCCTGGGAACTTGGCAAGTACATCAATGATTTTACATCTGGCATCACACACCAGCTACATGTGGAGGGAATGAAAAAATTTTCGATTTCTTTACCTTGCCTCATTAGTCATCATGTGGTGATGCATGCATTACCAAGTGCATGCAGTCTGCAGCTCCCATGACAGTTAGAAATCCAACAATCTCATAAAATTCATGAATTACTTGCTGCAGTGCTGATTATCTTGTGCAAGAGCTAATAAGATTATTAGCTCTGCTGAAAAGTGTATTTATAAATCAATATATGCACTGTCAGTGAGAATATTAACTTACAGTATGTTAGAGGAACCTGTTGAAGAAACAATTAATGTAGGGGTAACCTTCAAGTGTTACAAGTACTCTGTCAACCCTAAAATCCTTGCACAGAAGGCAGCAACAGTCTTTTTGCCAAGTCTGTGTCCACAGATGTTTTTCAATTAGCTGTCAGAAAACGCTGTATGCTCAAAAGTCATCTGATAAATTGAGTTAGATGGATTTGATGAAGTTTTCTTTAAACTCATGGAACAAGCCTTTTTATTTTAATTAGTGAGCTGGGGTCCTGAGTTACTGAAAAGCTAAAGGTTACATTTCAAGCTGCAAGTCAAAAGGTTTGTAATGGATTATTATTTGCAAACTGTATAGTCAACCGAGAATTTTCCAACCTGTACAGTTAATTTTTACATTTGTAAGGCAGAGGGTTCGTAAGCACAAATGTCATCGTCTTCTGCTACTGAGGTATGAACACTGTTTTGTAACATCACTTCTCTTGTTTTATTTGAAAACTGACTACGTAAAATAGATCATTCCAGTACATGTGTTAGTAAGACTGATGTTTATAAAACAGTAGTGGTTTTCCACATACTTCAACATTTTCATTTTTCATTGCATTTCGTGTAACAATTCATCTTGTCTCTCGAAAACTGATTATAGACAAAGCCCCAAATTCACTGAAATCAGTCAATAACTTTGCATGCCCTTCCACAAACTGTTTCTTTTATGGACATTGCATCAGTTCCAGTGAGAAGCACATTTTACCCATTATTGCAGAAATTAGAAGAAAGAATTTAATCAATTCATATAACTCTTCATAATAAATTAAAAAAATGGTTGCAGGTTCAACAAAATATCCTCAGCTATGATTAGTACTCATATTTATTCTTTTTAATAACTTGTTCTGTGAATTTGTCTCATATTAATATTGATCAAGCTTTGCTGTTGAGCTTCAACTGGTAACGGAGTAGCTTCTACTTTTCTCTGCATAAGCAAGCGCTTTCCACATGAGTACGCGCAAGGGTGAGCTCAAGATGTAGTTTCTATAACTATTCATGCATGTGACTGATACTTGCTTTTCTCAGTCTTTTGCCAGCAAGTCTCACAGCATCTACTCAAAGAAAATATAAAAAAGGAGTAGGCTGTGTTTTAACATGCACATAAATGTTTGTTGGGGATTGGGGCGGGGCAGGTTTTTGTGGGGGTGTTGTTTTATTTTGGGGCTTGTTTGTGGGTTTTTTTGCATTTTTCACTGAAGTCTAGCTACAAAGCGAGCGAGCAGACAAAAGGCCAGATCCTAAGAATGATCCTAGCGCAATGGACCTCCATGACACTCTGCTAATTTGCTTCTGCTAAAGAGTCACAGCCCAATATATTTCAGCTCATAATTCATGAATAAGATGTATGAAAGAGCTGTCGACCAGCGATGGGTGGGGAGGGGGTGATGGGAGGGGGTGCTTTCCCGGGCTCTTGGGAGTGTCACACTGAAATTCTGCAATATCAAAGTTTGAGATGATTTCTTTCCTCTCTTCTTGTTTATCCCCTCTGGTTTCTGCTAATTCACCTCTGCCAGAGGTTGTTTATCACTTCAGCTAATAAAATACTCCGTAAGTCTCACGTTTTAAGCTTCAGTAAAATAAACTACAATGAACAGACTGTCAAATACCTCCTCCTTTTGCTCCTTTCCTGTCTCTCCTTTCTGGGCTGAACAACCAAACAATCTCCAAAATATTCTAGCTGCAGTCACCACTTAAAAGTAAGCATGTCAAACAGCACATTAGGTCTTTACATGTAGTTGCTTTAGGATTCAAGTGCAAAATTTATATTTTTCTTATGAATATAATTAGCACGTCTTAGCTCAACCAATTGAAAATTTTAAATCAAAACTTTTTTTCAAAAAAAGAACATATTCAAATCACTACACTATTGTGGAATTGCTGGTTTTTCTCCTTAAAATGAAAAAATATGTGCATATAAATATATGTACAATCTATTTTTAAGTATACTTCACATTTTTTTACCAGTGACACTTATTTCCTTCCTAGCTAACACTAAAAATAAAACAAGGGAAAAAAAACCCTTTCCTTATGATACTCATGGCAAATTGTTAAAGTGTCTTCTCCATCAGTTTTGAAAGAGGGCATTTTTATTCCAAAATTAAGGAATAGGTTACCTAATTCCTTTGTTCTTCCATCTAAAATGAGTTGTATGGATGGTTTACAGGGCTTTTCATAACATAGCTGCTCTTTATTAACATAATGCCAGATCTAAATCTGTCTGTGCATTCAGTGGCAATTTCAGGTTAAAGAAAGAAATACTCAGTATGATAAGTAGCAATAACCACTATCAGTAATAAGGGAAAGAGTGATTTATAAACCCTACTTTTAATATTCTTGTGGCACTTAATTCAGCCATCAGTATTCAAATCCATCTGACATCTGTGGGAGCTCAGAGTGTTCAGCAACTTGCATAAGTACTCAATAAATTGCTAGATTGAGCCCTAATCCTGCAGTCAATGTTATGGGTAAGGGAAAACCTAATTATAGTGAGATTATTTTTTTTTCAGGTTTATTTACTGCAAGAGTTCAAAGCAAGATCACATCATTGATCTCAAACTATAATACAATCAGACTCAAGAAGGAACTAAAAGCTTCCTTGTAGGTCTGATCTTCTGAAAGCTTTTTCTGAATTATGAGTCAAGAAGATATAATGAACACTTATCGGTCTCTAAGGGATTTTTTTTTTTTAAAAAAAGGTGATATTATTGCAAAATAAACCTGCATAATCGTGATGAGTGAGCTCAGTGTCGCAGCCCCCCTCAGCCACTGGTTGCATGCAGGAATGGAGTTGGCTGCCGGCAGCTGAACTTGCTCGATGCAGGGGTCTGACGCTGGGTCGGGGCCCGGTTACATGCTGTGTCACACAGATTCCACCCAGGAGCTTCGTGGTGCTTGAGCAGCGAGTTTTGCCTCCGGCCTCACATGCAGGTCCCACCAGACTGAGTCAGGAGTGGTTCAAAGCTTGTCTCCACTGGAAGTCAATTTTTGCGACAGTAAAAATAAGATCCACTCTATCGCTGGATAAAACAGAGACGCAATCACGCTTCCAGTTGTGTGTGTGTCAGAATGAAGCCTGTTCTTCAGGCTTTTAGCCAGCTCATGGAAAGGAAGCTTCAGTGGAATATGAAGCAACTTATCACGGTGCAGCCTGAGTTTCAAAGAACATGAACATCAGCTAGCTTGTCTGACCTAGTGGAAGCTCACATTTACTTTAATAAATTAACTAGACGTAAACATGAGGTTTAAAGTACTATTTTCCATAGAAGTAGCAGAAGTAATGTATGAAATATTTTTTGTTTTATTTGCAAACATTAACAAATAAACTGAGGGCCTGATTCAGTTACACCTAACCATTTGAATAGTTCCACTGTAATCAAAACTGGAAGAAAGCATAGAAACAAGTATAAAGATATTAGTTTTCCTTTGTACTTACTCACTTAGCAGCAGTGCAAAATTCTCTTGCTGAAACTACTATCAGTGGCTTCTTTTCAAAACTTGAAAGAATAACACCCTTTGGGGGAAAAGCAGTCCAAATGGATAATGGATTTTAAAAGCAGATTTTATGTTTTATATTCTTGTTAACCAGTCCTTACACTGGGTTGTAATGTTTGCTAATCCAGCTCCTTACATTAGGTTGACAGTTGTTTGTTGGGTTTTTTTTTATTTTATGCACACAGCCACAATTTTATTCTTCTATACTATTCCTAATTTTAGCATAAATAAAAGTTGACCTAGTTATCTAAGAGTAAAAATCTCCTTAAAATATAAAATAGCTTTCAATTCCATTCTTTGAAAATTAAGATGATTGAGTGCATAAATTTAAATATCTAAAAAAAGTCATGTAAACTTAAGAAATAAAATTTAAAAGCAAACACAAAATAAGCAGCCAAATTCTACCATTCTTGTAGGTCAAAGTATGAAAAACAACGCATCTCTTCTAAACAATTACTGGACGATTTAGCAAATTAATGTAGCTGTTGTTTTTTAAGTTTCTCATTTTCTACAGAACCAAACACAGGCGCTATATGCGTGCTGACCAGGCTAAAGTATGTCCCGTGGTGATAACTGCAGTGAACCCCTGAAAGGCAAGGCCAAGGTATCGATGTCCAGTCCTCTCCACTGACACCCAGCCCACATGTGGCTGTGAGAAAGCACTGTAAAAATAATGGAAACCCAAGATATTCCCACATCACAGGGGGTAGCTTCCATTTTTTGTAAACACGTTTTGCCTACAGCACTAGCGAGGGTTTCAGGAATCAAAATATGAATTAAATATGAAAATATGTATTCTCAACCAGCAGGGATGAGCACCATCTTTACCACCAGACCTTTTGCAACCCGGCTCTCAAACCACTTCTCCTGCTTCTAAAAAGCATGAGAGCTCTTGCAACGAAACAGGCAGCAACATTTCAAAATAAATCCCTTTACAGACTTTAATCTGAGGGAAAGAGATTCAAGGTCTGTCGCCAGTGGTAGGAGATAATCTTGTAGGGTAGCAAGAAGAAAGTGCTTGAGCTGTAGATAAAAGACGAACTCCTGCCGCGGAACATTATACAAATGCTGAAGATACTGGAAAGATGCCAGAGCTCCCTGGTGTTGCAGGCTGGAGACACGAGGTACACAGCCACCGTCCCGCCGAGTGGCAAAGGAAAACAGTCGCCGAATTCGATCAAGCACAGCTACAGCAAGAGCCGGTGGGGACCTTTCATCTTCAGAGCTGTCAGAAAGCACGGCCGTTCCCCGAGAGCCTTCGCCGCAGTGAACTGCCCTTTGTTTACCAACAGTGATGATGACTTAGATGGGGATGAAATAGGGGGAAGAGAGCTAACGGGACAATGACTTCTTTTTATATTTCATCTATTTTAGTAGTGATGCATAGCCCATGCGAAATAATCCTGCAGCCAAAGCTGACACACTGTGTCACCATTAACTTTGTTAAGAGCCACTTACCATAATTTATAAAAAAACAAAGAGTTGTAAAATGTAGAGAGCTATGCTGAATGAAGGAGCCATTTATCATTGTCTAATGCAGGTAAAAAAAAAAAAAGAAAAGAGTACATGAAATAAGTTTGCAGATAAGCGAATTCATATGTAGTATAAATTGATCACAAAATGGAAGCAAGTGACAAAGTAATTGTCCTAGTAACAGTTTGCTAGCTGTTTAGATGTTCTGCACATGTGACCTTGTGCTAGGAAATGTCCCAGAATAACAAAAACATGAAAAACTCACACCCTCTGCAAATCTCTGCAGGTTGGTAGTACTCAGACTTTGTGTTCCAAATGGATCTGAACGAATCATTATTTTATACAAAACAAAATACTGTCGAGATAAGACAAGGCTCAGGTTTGCGGATGGGGTGGGGTTGGCAGTAGACAGGTATGCTGGTGGACATGGACTGATGCTCCTTACGTTTGTCTTCCCAGATGACAAATGCGTGTTGATATCTGTTTCATATCTGGATGAAAAAAATTCGTAAAAAAACAGAAAGGTAATTACAATACTTGCCAACACATGCTCTCATTTACCATCATAGTGTTTATGAAGGCCACGCACTAAAATTGGGAATTGTATACATCTTCATTACTCCATTTTTTTTATTATTATGCCAGTAGTAATCAACACCACCTACAGCTCCAGCAAGGGCTTCAGCTCTGTCAGAAATAGCATACTGAAGCAAAAGATGCAATACTAAAATATGCATGAAATATGCACGAACATGATATGGGAAAGTTTTTACATGAATTTTAAAATCACATTCATGTACAATACTGTAAAATCCATTTAGACTCAAACACCTCATTGTTTCGGGCCATTGCGGGGTTGCTGTTGAAACCTATTAACTGCACTTGAGCACAAACAGCCATTCTCTGGGCAGTTCATTAAAATCCACCCTTTCTTAAGCTCGAAGGGACTTCTGACTGTTTAGTTCCCATGGGAAATATTAAAAGAAAAAAATTGCAGAGAAAAATCATAGCATGTCACAACAGTTAATAATAGCTACAAATGGAGTAATTTTAAATAGTTTGCATTAACTTGATGGGATAAATATTCTGAGGTACTCAAGACCCTTAGGGAGAAGTGTCACAGGGATAAGCCATAGTGTGAAATTGCTATTTGAGTGCTGAATACCAATTATTTGTGATTTACTGTAATTTACTTTTAAACCCAGGAGCTTACCCAAAAGCAGTTGGTGTATGTTTTAAATGATGCATCAAGGACTTGAGATGTGAAATATCCAGGGACAGCAACAGGAACACCCTCAGACAATGTTCAAGTTACTTCCAACTATCATATGAAAAAAAAAAAAAATATAGGGAAAATGTGAGAAGGGAGACACTGAGAGTGACATGTACATAGACTATTCTGCATCCGGGCAGCTACAGTACTGAAAATTAATACAACTACATAATCTATTTTTGAGCAAGTTTAGTCTTGCGAAGAGATGAAAAACAGGTGGAGTGGGAGCCCACCCAGTCATACGTACTACATGGTTGTGACACATGGGCAAGAAGCTGAATTTTGTCCTTTTTAATGAGCTGCGGAATGGAGCTGGTTGGAAAAGAGAGTCTCTGCTCTGGGGAACACGCTTCTGCTTGAACCTCTTGAGGTCATTGCATCTTAGCCTTTTAACACCTTTCTCATGCCTGGAACCAACCTCTCCTCCTACACCAACCAATTTCTTGACCAATGAACTTCAGCGCAGCCGTTTTGCCCAGGGAGAGCAGATGTTAGATCAGAGTGGGACTCAGGGCACCCAGCTTCAGCCACCCAAACATCCATTATGCAGCCCAAGTTGGCTCACACAGGCACCCAACACCATCAGGTATCAGCAGGAAGTGATGCACTGCAGCCCCTGATCTTAAGATTGAGTGAAAATATGTCTTTCTCCATTAATTATAAAGGTGAGTCAATAGCTTGTCTGTTACTCACCTGATCTGTAGTTGGTCAACTGATTTGAAGTTCGGTGAAATGAATCCAAAGCACAATTACATGTTTTCATGGTGGAGGCGAGACAATCCAGCTTTCAGAAAGCAGGATATTATTTATTTAGAATAGATGTACCCATTATATAACAGCCTACATTTGTCAAATTTCTGCTTGAAGATGCAAGTAGTTTAAGGCTAAATCCACACTATACTCCAAATGGAAGCTTCTACCCATGACAAGTCCAAATCTGTTCTGTGGTTATGTTGCAAGAAAACAAGCCCTTGATCAGGCACAGGATTGAAGGGTATTGTGGAAATAACTAGTGAGAAATTTTCAGAGCTCTGCTGACCAAAGCCCACTAAAGGAACACAATTTCAACAACTGCCACCACTTATCCTTTCGGCAATACCACTGAATCTTCAAGGAGCATCCAGATGATGCTCTTAAGTCATATGGTTTAGTTTTAGGTAATCCTGCGAGGAGCAGGAAGTTGGACACGATGATCCTTATGGGTTCTTTCCAACTTCAGGTATTCTGTGATTCTGTGAATCTTACATCAGGTCATTTGCAGGATGGACCAGATAATGTCCTTTGTAGGTGCAGGTCAATGTCGATAATGCTAATAATTCCCACTTTACAAGATCTCCATCTGGTTGTGGCTCCAAATCCTTTAAGTGCAGTAAGAGTTATCTCTTGCACAACTCTCTACACTTTTATTCTCTTTGTAACCAGTGATCTAACATTTTCTCATGCTGTTTGTCTGCATTGAAAAAGTAGATACTTGCAGAAGTTACCTAACACAGACTTTGTGTTATGAAAGAAGCATCTTTTTCCTGATCCATGTTGTCAGAAGTACAAACCACTAGCAAAGCTATCTGTAACACCTGCAATATTCGTACAGAAGATCCTGAGTGTCTCACAAAACCTTGCTTCTATACCTCATCACTACGTGTCTAAGTATTCTTTGATTTTACAACATCACTTTCATGACAAGTCACATAAAAATAAATGTGCTGTGAATTGATTTTAAATAGCCAATGCTGGAAACTACAGTGATTTTGATTGAAGAACTTCACTTTAACAAGGTCAAAAGGCTTCGTTCCAGATTTTTTAGAGCAATGGGAAATTTGAACTGCTAGACATGAAGCAACATGATTTGAAAAGAACCTGAGGACCAGGTGAACAAGCTGAACTAAGCCATCAATCTGCTGTTGTGGCAAACGAGACCACGTGCTGGGCTCTATTACTAAGGTGGAGGGATGGGTTGATGAGGCTGCATCTGAAATGTTGCATCATCTTTTGCACCTCCAAGTACAAGACAGCGACTGACCCACATATTGAAGAAAGTCTGGAGGAGAAAGGGCCACTAAGATAGGGGGCTGGATCACAGTAACCATGAGTAAAAGGCTAAAGGAACTGGGATTGTTTAGCCTGGAGAAGAGAAGGCTTGAGGGGTATCTAACTGCAGTCTTCCATGACCAAAAGTGGAGTTACAGAGATGGAACCTTCTCAGAAGTGCACAGAAAAAGGATGAGAGGCAACAGCCACAGGTTACAGCAGAAGGAATTCCAGTTGTACATAAGGAAAAAAACCTCTTCCCCTTGTGAGTGGTTAAGCCCTGCAACAGGTTGCCCAAGGCAGCTGCAGTGTCCTCATCCCTGGACATATTCAAAAGTGGACAAAGCCCTGGGCAACGTGATCTACTGTTGAAGCAGAAAAGGAGGTTGGACTCAATAGCTGCTAGTGGTCCCTTCCAAGCTGATTTTTTTTTTTTATTACCACTTATTTCTGTTGTCTTTATTTCATGAAGTTAGCGCTTTGTCATACCTCCAGTTAGTTCTGTTTGACATATTTTTCCATAGCTAAGTAGTTTTGTCTGAAATGCAAGATGCTTTCCTGTGTTCCACAAACTCCACTTCCTGGTTGCAGCAGAACATGTCATTAGTATTTCCTCACATTTTGGAATGAGGGACACAAAATCCAGGTTGTGAGAGGAAAAATCTCCTTCTTTAACACACTATCCCGCCAATACCAGAGGAGTCTCCACCCTCTCAGCTCACCAGAAGCCTCCTCCAGAAGAGCAGGCTTTACTCCTTCAGTTTCACAGCTGCCCATGGATACACTTCTCAATGGTATTCTCAGGCTACGGAATATTGAATAGCATCTGAGACAGGATTTTAGAATAATTTTTGTGTAATTTTGAGTAATTTTAATAGAAGTAGTAGAGGAGGAGAGATTTGGTAGAGCATTTCTAACTTTCACTACAACAGCATATGAGATGAGAAGTTAATCCTCTTCCCTGCCAGATTAATTATGAAATGTCAAAAATACATTTTAAAGTTTCATCAATTTCCCTAACTCTTTTTACCTCTTAAACTGGAAGCTTTACCACATTTTTAATCTATTTCGATTCAACCAGTAGGCAGAAGTTCTCCCATTCCACAATTTTCTTTAAAATTTTCTATCCTAGATATTAGCAAACACTTTTTTGCCTATACAAATGGCAACTGATACACATATATGCATTCCTATAAGAAATAAACTGGTCTTCAATCTTGAAAGCTTATCTCTGAAAAAAAAATCCTAAAGCATTTTAAAATATATTTTTCACATTTCATTTTGTCCTACTTTTTCCCTTCATTTGAAAAGGCATTTTCATTTAAAAGGATTAAATTCAACTGCGATATATTTCTTTCACTGAAGTAAAAGTTATTCTTGGTATTACATTGGGTTCTGATTGTCTCTCATATTCACAATACAGTTTTTCTACTATAGATTTGTGCAAAAATGTATGCACATAAAATCACTCCACATTCTACTTCTTCTGAAATAGTGTTGTGTCTTCAATATTGCTCTGAAATACTGAACTCAGTTTTTAAAGAAATCACAAATTAATACAAATTTTACTGCTGCTTAGTCTTTCTTCTGACTACAACCATGACCACAAAGCACCCAGGTTCATAGACCTCAGCTTCTTCCTCATTTGCCTCCAATCCTGTTGGACTCGTTCTGCCTCATGGGAAGAGTATGAGATGATAAACCTCTGAGTAGTGCTGAGTTATCATCCTTTTCATTCATTCTACTGCTGTTGGTGTGAAACCTTTTTATGCTACAGCTCCTATCACAGGGAAAAGATTACTTATCTCCCTGTCCTGTAACTTGTATTTTTCTTTCAAATCTTAAAATCAATCTCAATAATTTTCTCTTGTTGATAAATCATAATTTCTTTTTCAGCAACTTTTATGTGGCAATTGATTCTGTAATACTTCCTCTGAAAAAGATTGTCTGCACAGTTTAAAGATTTTTTCACATTTTTTCTCCATGTTTCCTTTCTCTCCCTAAGACTGAAGTCACATCATATAGCTCTAAAGAAAGGTATCATCTAGGCCTGCTTACGGCTTTAACCACAGCCAGGTTGTACCAATGGATAAAACAGGTAGGTGCATATCTTCCAGTGAATTCATATTTTTTAACTCTCTTGTCCATGCTGAAAGTACTGCTTATAGTTGATAGTTATTTCAAATTCCAAATTGAAGCTTATAGAAAGGAAGGAAGGAAGGAAGGAAGGAAGGAAGGAAGGAAGGAAGGAAGGAAGGAAGGAAGGAAGGAAGGAAGGAAGGAAGGAAGGAAGGAAGGAAGGAAGGAAGGAAGGAAGGAAGGAAGGAAGGAAGGAAGGAAGGAAGGAAGAAGGAAAGAAAGAAGAAAGAAAGAAAGAAAGAAAGAAAGAAAGAAAGAAAGAAAGAAAGAAAGAAAGAAAGAAAGAAAGAAAGAAAGAAAGAAAGAAAGAAAGAAAGAAAGAAAGAAAGAAAGAAAGAAAGAAAGAAAGAAAGAAAGAAAGAAAGAAAGAAAGAAAGAAAGAAAGAAAGAAAGAAAGAAAGAAAGAAAGAAAGAAAGAAAGAAAGAAAGAAAGAAAGAAAGAAAGAAAGAAAGAAAGAAAGAAAGAAAGAAAGAAAGAAAGAAAGAAAGAAAGAAAGAAAGAAAGAAAGAAAGAAAGAAAGAAAGAAAGAAAGAAAGAAAGAAAGAAAGAAAGAAAGAAAGAAAGAAAGAAAGAAAGAAAGAAAGAAAGAAAGAAGAAAAAATATGTCCTTATTAAAAACAAAATTTTGTTTACCAAACATGTGAGGACAGAGGAAGGGAAAGGCATCTGTAGATTTAGCAGTCAGGCCCCAAACACCAATTTAAATAACTATTGCTCAGAGAAAGAATGTGCCCCAAAATGTCACATTTAAGCCAAATCCTCCTCAAGAATAGGTCTTCCTTTCTCAGAGGAAAAGAAATGTAAGGTATGACTATTTCAGGAACTGTCACGAATCCTTTGGAGCTCATCTCCTTTATCTTGTAGGACAGAATTCATTTTTTTTTTTTTAGGATTTGTCCCTATTCCACTTTAGTACTTATAATTAATGCTGTATGACTCTTCCTTGACTGCTTGTATCTCGAGAACTCAACAGGTCCAGTATCCGTCTCTTTTCTCCCTTTTTTTTGTAGAAGAAGCTGTAAATATCAGCTAATTCACTTACAGGTCATTTTTTGGTTTACTATCCTTTTCAAGGAAGAAACAGCAACTTTATGAGACACTAACTTTCTTCTCCTCCTTTGTACGCCCTTGTACAATTCACAGTTGTGAAGGCTCTGGGTCTTGTCCTGTGAGAACAAGAGCCTTAAATTTTTAATGGCAAAATGTTTTAAAATACTCATATTTTTTAAAATTGGTCAAGTAACTACGTTCAAAGCTTTTCACTTATGCAAAACGGACTTGATAAAGGTCCTTTTAAATGGTGCTGCCTCAGTATTCATTAAGCTGAAACACAAATCTAGCTATGTTGGACATTTGCAATTAACTCTATCACCATTTTCCACAGCACAATTAGGCAGTGGATAGCCTGAACTCGAAGTAACACGCTTGAAATAAATAGCTTCTCACAATACTTAAAATCACAATAAACCAAAAGATGTAGCTTATTTTCTGTTAATACTGTAGGTGGTATGCAAGACTAGCTAATCTCAGTTTGATACCTGTGAAAACATATTTAACACCTTAATTGTCTAATGATTTATTTTTAAAATTTCATTATTTATACTCCAGAAGAAACATTCGATGATCCCAACATATATAACACTACAAGAATTTCAAGCTTAGTGTTAAAATTTCTACATACATTGCTTATAAATAAAGTGCTAGCCATTGTTTTACTTTTTTTTTTTTTTTTCATGCAGTCAACAAAATAAGATAAAGACTCTTGGTAATACCAAAATAGATTTCTCTTCCTGCTGCAAAAGTAGCTTTTACTTCCCATATCTACACATTCTTTCTCTTTGAGATACAGCTGGCTTCCCAGACTCTGTGGTAGGAGTTACTGACAGGATAATCTAGTGTTCAGCTTCCCTGTATTCAAGTACTCCCTTTCATGAAAGAGTGTAAAATTTGATTTTCAAGACTTCTAAAATTTTTATATTCAGTTTTTGCTGAATTTATGGTATAAGCAGTTTTCTTATTGTGTGATCTTAACTTCATTTATCTGCATTCAACACGTCTTTAACAACGATTTATCGATTCTTCGGTTACGAAATTAAATTCTGTATCAATACCCAATCTATAAGTAATAAGGGTGATATACATGTTCAGGTTAACACTCCTAGCTGATCTTTGGACAACTCCTTCAAAGAACATTCCTTCATCTGTGTTGCAGTTTTTCACTGGGTATGTATTTCTTCAGACATCAATAGTTTCTTTTTAGGCACATAAAATACCTGGCTACTCACTTTTGCAAAATGTTCCTGTTTTCTGTGGATTTTGTGGCTCTGCATGAACACACAGCTCTTTGCTCTGGGTAGAGTTCTTCATGTTGCTTCCTGAAAACACATTTCATCTACATTCTCCAGACTCCTCTGAAGTCTCAGATTGTGCTTTTTCTAGCGTATTCCTGTGGGTTTGACCTTTGTAGTCCAGCATGGCACTGTCTTATTTCCTTTCCAAATCTAGTCTATTTTTATTCTTATGAATATTTTATTCTTATGAAAGTCTAGCAATTTGTTCACACTTCCCTCTAGCCTTTCCCCTCCTCCCACAAATTTTATCTAGGAACTTTTAGTATTCTTTTTCTTAATGTTCTTGCTTTTATTTTTCTTGGATCTGTGATCATAATTACAATCTTATTTAAAAAAAGGATTCACAAGCCTTGGCTTATCAGCTTTACATATGCTACACATGCCTTAAAAGTCTTTCTCTCTTGAGTGAGATCAATAGCAGAACTCAAAAATACTGTGTTGAGGAGACTGTGTTGAGGACAGTTCCACCATTTCAAAATTGCTGTCTGCTTAAGCTAGGTCTCTTAACTGGCCTACTTTCCCTTACTTAAATGTATACTGCTAAGAAAACACAGGTAGTCTACCTAGGACTTTTCAAAAAAATGAAATACCCTTTGCTTCCAATCCTCTTTGTTAACAACACTTGGTTTCATAAAGAAACAATTTTCTTATTCAGAGTTAATTAAATGATCTTTACTAATTTAAATTAAAGGATTTGGGCTTCTTTGGAGTTTCTACTTTCCCTGCAATTTTTAGCTACCATCTTCTGGTTCTGCTTTCATTTCTCATATTATAGACTAGCAGTTAATGAGGTTACAATTGAAACACCATTTCATGAGGGCCATGAGGACTGTTAGACACTAATGCTAATGTCAGAGGAAAAAATTCATGAGAGCAGAGATTTAAGTTTCTCTGCAAGGCTAACTGACTAATAGGCAACTGATAATTAAAGTTGATTGATCCAGACTCTCCAGAGGATATCACATTGCAACCCAAACCACTTAAGGGGATAATTAATTTATATATATATACCATCTTACCCTTAGAAATTTTGGCCATGGAATAATATTGCACTGAAAGTATGTTTTGTGTAGTATATTTGTGTACACTAGGTGTACTTTTGCTTCTTGTCAAAGAGGCTGCATTGTAACTTACAAGGTTAAAAGAAAACCCTACACACTCTGACACTTCAAAGAGTTAGAGTAGAAGATGGATAATCAGTAACTGTTTTGGTTTTAAACTCCAACTAGAAACACAGCAGTATAACTCTGCAGTCAACAGACAGGGAATTGCTCATTTTAAAATCATAAATATTTCAAAATAATTTATAGCACAGTACTGTAAGATTAAAAATGTTTTTAATGAGAATAATTCTTAGGAGGATATGCTGCTGTACTGAAATTCTGCTTACACCATGCCCAAGTCTTTAAATGCCACACATCTAAAATGTTACTTTCAACTCATAAAAAAAAAAAAAAATAGACTGATGATTCACTTTGTCACAACGAGTACCAAATTTTTATGAAATTTACCAGAAATTAACTGCCTTCTAGCAGACCTCTTCAAGAGCAACTGCGTTGGCATGTTTGTCAACCCTGACCTTCAGCATAAGGGATGGGAGTTTGTTTTGAGGGTTTGAACAGGACCTATCTCAGAGACATAGGAGGCGTGACTGTCGCACAGTTGGCTAGTGCATTCCCACATCCCCTCAAATCTTTAAGGCAAGAATAAAGAATTGCTGATTTTGTAAATAATTTAAATCTTTGGCTCTTTGTCTGGTCCTGTGGGGAACGGTATGTGTGTGTGTGTAGTATCAGTATGACCTACCCTGTTCTACATAAAAGAAACCAAGACTCCAACTCGTAGTAATTTGGGTGCCCTCTGCTGAACCTTCGCTGGTGGCACAGATGGTTTCTGAATACCAATGTGCATCGCACACTTTGTTGTTGGTGAAGAATGACATACCTGCTTCTGTAATCAAATGGATAAGGGGCCTGCGAACAGCTGACTGTGGTTGTTTCTTGCAGAGGAAAAGGGGGGAGAAAAAAACATAGCTCTTTTATGTAAGCTTGATGCATCACGTTTGGATCCAGACTCCAGTACAGGAGTGACTCTTTAAGTATCACAGCCTGTTCACAAGCATAATGTGTAAACTGAGGGTTATATTTTGAAACTTTTGCTATTCTGACACAAGGAGTGATGGCTGGGGGAAGGGAAAAGGGGAAAAATTCATGTGTGTAAATGCAGTGTGCCACATGGTCTCTCCTGCTTGCTTATGACAGAGACCATTCTCCTTCACAATCTAAACCAACCTTTTAACCACAGACTACCTCAGCAGTTACCGGGGTGGGAATCAGTCCTCCTCCCCTACATTATTGGCTTGTACTAACTTCTCTGACCCAACGAATCTTGAATTATTTCATACACAGGTGAAAAAAAAAGGAGCAAAAAGCAACACCATCTCACAGTAATGGGTAAACGGATCCTTATTCCTGTCAGGGGGAGAGCGGCAAGTTTTAGCATTTCAGGGTGAGGAGGGGACTGTTGGGAAACCAAGTGGCACATGCTGCAAAAAGGCAATTAAATAGGTGGAAAAACTATACAGTGCTGCCGTGCTTCCAAAGCACATATATGAAATTCCAAAACACATATACAAAATTCCAAAATATATTTTAGCAGGTATGCTGTGTCTGAAATCATACCCCTTCCCGTGTCAGTGCTTCCTTACTAACTTGCTCCAGGAAGCTCAAAAGTTTAGAGTTTCTGGGTCCTTCTTGGGAAGCTGATCTACTCTCGTGGGCTTAACAAAGGGTGCCTCATGCCGTCCCGTAGCAGGCATGCAGAAGTTAAGCATTGCAGCTCTCACTGCTGGGGCATCACAGTAACTTTTTTGGATTTAGTCCAGAAACAACATATGGGGAGATGAAGAATGGCAGCAGATGTAAAATGGGCAGAGAGACAGACTATAGTGTTGAGACAGGAGGAAAGGGAAAAGATGAAGGCAAAAGTAAAGATAAATAAAATACAGAAGCACAGTGATGGCAGAGGAGAAAAGCCACACAGGAGATTGCACCTCAGGAATAAACAGAGGAGAAAAGTGAATGGGAAAAAAAACAGAAAACGATACTAGAGCAGAAAAGATATGTAGAAACAGAAATGTGTCCCAGGGGACAATCTGGACAGAAAACACTACATCCAAAAAAAGGAAAACAGGGGAAAAAAATTATTGAAGGGAAAATCAGGCTGACAGGTGAATGAATTATTGAGCTTTGTTAGCTGTAAAATAAAAATAACACACACACCAAGACACGTATCGTTCTTGCATTCCCACATCTAGACGGAGACAAGCAGCCCTAAGCTGTATACATACAACATGAATCACAGCCTCTTCTTCTGATGAGTTCTGGTTTAATTAACATGAAAGAAGCATAACTTGACAAAGAGAACTGTGTTTAGCAGTAAAATGGGATCTGTTTTCCTTCTTTCTTCTGTAATACACACACGCACACTTCCATCACTGCCGATCTGCACATTTAATGCTATTGCTACAGACTGTACTGAAGTTTTGGTACCTTGGTGAGGTGTTTCTTGCACCTTTCCTTCCTGTCTTCTGAGCACGTGTAAATGCAGCAGCCAGATGCAGTTCTTGTGCAAGGACCTGCTCAGCAAGGTCTTGCTGCTGGAGAAAAGCATGTTAGTTCTTTCCATCTAAAAACACCACACGTCCAGCTCATGCATTTCAATTATTCAAAGGCAGCATTTTTAAATTTTCTGAGATGCAAAAACATCCTGCCTAGGCAGGTGACATCAAAAAACCTTAATTAGGCCAAGGAGCAACCTGATGCTGTAATTCCTCTTATGCTTCCTCTCCTACGGCAGTGTCTAACTTAGCACAATCTCTGTGGTACCTCTTATCTCCCTTTAAAACGCTTGTTTTGTTGTTTTTTCCGTGCAAAATGGAGGATATCAGTTCAAACTCTAACCAAGGACATTCCTGACATATGCTCCTTTGTGTTTCATCTGGCTCACAGGTGGCAACTTCTGTTAGAAACACTGTCTTTTATTGAACCTAGTGATAAAAGATATACTCAATGTATCTTGATATTTAAATTGATATCTGCTTAATAAATTATGGAGATATTCCAGTACAAGTACTTGAACTTCTAAAGAACAGTTATCTTTGCAACACAAGTGTGCCATAAACAGTTGCAGTGAATCAAAATTGACAGGGGAACTTGTTCAGAAAGTGTTTGCTTAGAAAAGCAATCATCAACCTGCTCCTCTGCTTTGCAGGAGTAGGACTTCAGGGATTGGCTTCAGATTATGCTCAGTAACAGTACAGCTTGAAAGCACATGTAGACCAGTAGCTAGAGTAGGCATGGTGTCTGGAATCATAAAATGCACAGAAATCACAAAACAGAAAAGGTGACTTCAGTACACAGCAATCCCTGTAACATACCAGAAGCAGCTAATGAAACAAATGAGAGCAGCAGGTGTAGGAAGGAAAAGAAAATAATGGAGCCCTAACTAAATGATTCAGGCTCCGAGCTTACCATTGTTGGTGTGTAAATAGCAGCACCCACGTTTTCAGAAGGATTCACACATACCTTTGTGGTACTGGCTATCTAACTGCTGCTGACTGTAAGGGCCACGCATAGGGGCACAAAGGCTTTGCATACATTCAACACACATGCCTATAAATGTGGGCACCTAAATACAAACATCTTGCTGTTTCTTTCATGCTAGTACAAATTAAGCTGCTAATGAGGCATTAGCTTTTTGGGCCAGAGCATTTAAATATCATCAACCTATAGCATCAATTTCAGAGCAGGCTATGAAACTAGTTTTAAATAAGCAGAGTACCCACTTCCTTAATTGTAGTAAAAATACAGATGTAATTTTTAGTAAAGACTTGCTGCAATTCATAAAACTGTCAAAAATTAAAACTTATTTGGGTCCATTTACATCACATCATCAAATATCACCCTTTTAATCAAGTGAGGGACAACCTTGACCGATCAAGGCAAAATCTGGTTTGCTTTTGTGTGGTATTTTTTCCTGTTGTGATACTTATAAACCCATTTTGGAAAAACTGGACAATTATCCCAGACCATTTCAGTAGGGATGAGTACACAATCAAAAGGATGCAAGTGATGTATATTGAAACATTTGGCTGAAGATTCAGGAGAAGGAAAGAGAACTGTCCAGACAAGTTGATAAGAAACGGCCAAGGAGATGCCACTTGCACAGTGGGAGAGAAATCAGTTCCTGAAATGGCTACAGAAAGACCATGCAGAAAACTAAGTCCCTGGAGAGGACAAAAAATATTTTTGGCCTTTGTAGTTACTGATTCAGTAGTGTGCAGGCACAAACTGTTTAGAGAGAGCATCGGGCTAGAAGGGCAACTCAAAATTGTTGCACGCTTCGGGCTTTGTTGCAGTCTAGAACTGTTTGCTCAAAGAACAGGTGTTTGCTTTCACCTTTACATTGTGACTTCCATTCAAAAGACACAATGCGCTTTACAAACACATGCTTCACTTGAATCATCGCCCCCCCACCACCCCCCACAGGTATTTGCATTTCCATCGTGGCTTCCATGCAAGGGACATGGTGTGCTTTACAAACACATTTCATTACAGCATAGGACCCACCACTGACAGTCAGTATCTAGAGCTCATAAAAGCAAAAGTACAAGGAGCACTGCCAAGAAAGCTTGACATTTTACTCAATGTTTTTGCTGTTTCTACCATGACAAGCATATTGTTGACCAGAAGTTTGATGACCTGGAAAAATCTGCCAGGTTTTGTGGTGAGCTAATGTCTTGCCCATTTCATATATCTAGAAGGCTAAGAAAACTAATACAGTTTTGGTTTTTATACATTGTAGACTCCTGTTTTGCAATCATGTGTTTTTCACTACAGTGTCTTCCTGAGAAATCTACCTCAGGTGCTTTGAAGTATCCTCAAAGGCAACCACATATTTTTATTAACAGAATTTAGAAGTTTAACTTCATTCTCTAAATCGTATCTATATGAAATGCCTCTGGAGAAGTAGCTGAATATTGTTATAAATGGCGAGGCAGAGGCGAAAATGTCTTTAATAAATTTATTTGCAATAAGAACAAGCAAAAAAACTAGGCACGCCGGGGGGCAGGGGGGGCTTCCCACTCCGCACCAACGAGCACCGGGTGGTGCTACGTCACTCTCTTTTATAGTCCCTCCTTCACATGCGCAGCGGGGTCCCTCAAACTTTCCCGGGCTTTCTGGTGTTGCTGGGGCTCCTGGCAGGGATTCCTCCAATCATATTTCACCTGCGCAATCCGGTGTTGCTGGGGTCTTCTGACAGGGGTCCCGCCAGTAATTTTCCACCTGCTTAGCATCTGTCACGGAGGAAAAAAACTCCAAACTCCTTTTAACAATAAAACTACGACAAATCTCCTTTAACTTGTGTACATGGCAAACTCTTAACAAAGTCATCATATTCTAACACGAATCACCACCATATTCTTCACAATATCAATGTGACAAAGCTGCTGAAACATCTAATGCGACAAACAGAATAAATCCAAGTAGCACAGGAAGGACAGGACTGGCTCCTGTTCTGCATGTGTTTCTGCAGGCAAACTGGACAAAATGAGCTTTGGGAGAAAAGGGAGCAGTGGCAGAATTCATGGAATATGATGACTACAAAGAAATTTACTTCTACTTAGTTTATGAGATCATTAACAGAAAACTTGCAATTAAGGTTTCTATTTCATGCTTCTTGGTAAATCAGATTTCCATAACACCACAGCACACTGGATACTTGGCTATTGTGGAAAGCCAAGTACTAGAAGCTTCTTTGATTCCAGTAGAATTTTAGTCCGTCAGTATTTTAATCATTTCTTATCCTAAAAACAGAGCTCAATTGCTGTTAAATTATTACATAAGCCATTTTAATCCTGCTATGATCCCTTTACTGATACCCTACAGCAGACAGTTTTGTCACCTACAGTAAAAACAGTTTCTCAATAAGACTGTTCCTTGAACAGGAGTGGCACTGGAAAAACGTTTCATAGCACCTCCGATTATCCAAGGAATTTTTTTTTCCTTCAATCTTAGTCTGTAAGGACCATAAATTAAGGGTTTTACATAAAAGAATACTCAAACTCCCCCTTCCCACCTAGCTTCAGGCTACCACCCATTCCTGCAAGGACAGCAGTGCTCCCTCAGGCAGCCGGTTTCAATATGATTCCTGCTTGAATTTTCGGTCCACACACATGTTGTCTAATCCCTGAATAAACGATGGAATCAGGAAGTTTCTTCTGGTTGTCAGGGTCCAGCAGGGCTACTGCATCTCACCACACTGCTGTTTTGCAACCTCTTTAAAATTCAAAGTTTCTGCCATCCTCGCTTAGGTAACGCTCCCACAGCCACCGGGAATATAAACGGGCACAGAACAGTGTGAGTGGATCAGTATATCCCTGTTTGTTCCCCTGACTGAAACTTATAAAAAGCCAGCTTACAAATGGCAAGCAAGGTCTTACATATTTTGCACAAAGTGTGTGTGCTGGCATTAATGCTCCTACAAATGCTCTACCAGCTGGCTGGTGGTGGCTGAGCCAGTTCCTCTGCTGAGCAGCAGCATGACCTCTAGCTATCAAAGATTACAGCAGCATGAAAGGCTCATTTTCCAGCGTGATGCTAAGCAGGATGAAAAAGGGTACTGGTGTAGCCCCCGATGGGCTGGAAAAAGGCACTACCATAGACCTACAATATCAAGCCATGAGGCACATGTCTACCCTGTCATTAAGGACCCACATGTAAATTAATGCATTAATGCTTTATGCATTACATATACTGCAATACCCAGTGATGGACTAATTATCTTTAACCTAATGTGTCACTTCAGGCATCAGCTCCAAGATTTATATAATGTGTTACACAAAGTTTACTTTGTCCTATCCACTCTGACAATTTTTTACCTCATAGTACTCCCTTATATTCCCTTCCCTAAGGACTCGTCACAATGACTCGCTGCTCACTTGGGGAGGGATCTGGAAACAGAAATGTAGAGCCAAACTCTCAAATCCAACATTGTAGGTACTCGGCACCGCTCCTCTTTTTGGCCAGGACACATTCCAGGTAAGAGCCAAAGTGCAAAGGCATTTTGCACATTTCTGTATTTTCAGTAGAAAAAGGGACCATCTTTAGTAAAAATATGAAAGGACCATACCCATCAACAGCCCTGTAGCTTTGTCTAAAAGTAGAAATAGAAGCTCAAAAGTGTTTCATCAGGCAACACAAGGAGGTTTCACATAACGGTGAGCAAGGTCCACAGCACCCTACACAGATGAGTCCTGAGGTACAAACCCACCTCACCAGCTGCCACGGTGAGGAAGGCAGAGTCATATGAAATCAGTCTGGCAGAGGCAATCCTGGCAATGGTCTCACATCTAACTGCCACCAACTTCACCCACTCTGCTGATCTGGCCACCTTGAAGATGTTTCTCTTGGAAGTTACAAGGTACTGACCCTTCTGTAAAACGTACAGGGGCAGAAGGCTAAGCTTTAGAACAGTGATACTCACAACATTCAGAGAAATGCAGACACACTCTTTGACACCATCTTTATGACTAGAATGAGATGAGCTATGTCGTGGTTTGAACCCAGCCAGCAGCCAAGCACTACGCAGCTGCTTGCTCACCCTCCCCCTGCCCAGGGGATGTGGGAGAGATTGGGGGTGAAGGGGAGATAAAGGGAGACTCATAGGCTGAGATTTAAAAGTTTAATAATTGTAATAAAATAAAGCAATAAGAATAATAGAAAGTACAAACAGGTAATGCACAATGCAATTGCTCACCACCCACTAACCGGTACCTAGCCCGTTCCCAGCCGGTGATCCCAAAATACCAAGATCCCGCAGTCGCAATCCTGGAAGTGAGAGAGAACCCCCTCCTTCCCCTCCTCTATATCCTGAGCATGACGTTACGTGATATGGAATATTCCATTGGCTAATTTGGGTCCAGTGCTCTGGCTGTGCTCCCTCCCAGCTTCTTATGCACCTACTCATGGACAGGACATGGGGAGTTGGAGATCTTGATCTCTGAGCAACAGCTGAATTCCCAGCACTCTTCCCATACCAAATCCCTTACTGAATCCAAAACACAGCACTATTCTAGATACTAAGAAGAAAAATTAATTCTATCCCAGCTGAAACCAGGACAGTCTAAGAAATTCATAGTAATGAAAGGGAGAGCACATTCTCTGGCAGTGCTGTGTGATAAGAAGGAATATTTTTTTAAAAAAATATCAGCAGGAAGAGGCCTGTTCCAAAATGTTTCATTTTCCTGGTAAAGAATGATTAGAGAACACTAAGATATGTATTTTTAAAGGATTTGATTTAATAACAGAATCAGCCATAGCAGATTATTTTTTCCCAGTACAGACTGAAGAAACATGGATGACAGTCTAGAGGACAAAAAAAGACTGTAGCAAATGAGGCTTAAAGTACCAAGCAGTGTGGACAGCAGCAGAAGTAAGGAGTTTGCGTGACAGAAAACCTGGCAGACAATAACCTCAGTGTCAGCGCTGGGAGAGAACAGCTCAATAAGAACAGTATCACAAGCCAAGGCAAGAGCACGGCAAGGTCGGCGGACGTGGCATCAGCAGTATAACGGAAGAGGACGTGACTTTTGGGGATTGTCAAGGCTTTCTTCAATTGCTCTGCTTCATTTCAGGTAACGCATGCCTGCCTCCCGCGTTGGCAATGCAGTGCCCATGGCAGCACCAGTGCTGCATCTCTGGCCAAAGCCTTTCACGCTTCTCTGCTTTCCTGCAGACAGCTGCCATGGCTGCCAGCTGATGCAAGGGAAAGCCTTTGCGTTCACCAACTCTAACCACAGGAAAACTCTACGTTGAAGTTTTTATTTCGTTCATACTATCCACACACAGACACGTGTCGTGGGGCAGGCATAGGGCTCTAAAAACCACAGAAATTATACTTTCAACGTACGTTCAGATTTGTCACCTTGAAAAGGGTCTTCCCCTTTCTTTACTTACCTATTGTGAGGATGATTAACTAGTTGTTAGATCAGCGATCATGTTAAATCTCCACCCAAAAGTTTGCGCCCACAGAAATGGACACAACTTCTTTCTGGGTTTGCGTTGACATGAGCATCTTCTCCCCTCCCTGTCTAAAATGCACTTCCATAAAACCTGATCTAAACATTTTCCTGAAGGATTTTCTCTCACCAGCACATGGAACAAATAAGATGGGCTACAAAGAAGCAGTTAATGGATCCTTGTAACAAGCCACAAAAAAAAATCACAAACATTACACAAGAGTGGCACTTCCTTCTGCCTATGCAAAATGAAACTGAAATCTCAAGGTGAGCCCTTTATTTACACTGAAACTTACATTTCTGATAAAAGTATAACCATGTATGAAACTAAATGACAAAGTAAACCACACAAATATATCAATGAGATTAACAAATAGCATCTATTATTAGCACTGGAGTGTAGCAGACAGGATAGCAACAGAACATACTGAAGTAGAAATGCAAGCTGAGTTTCAGAAATACTGTACCATATATATCCTCATGTAAAAAAGAACTAATTCAAAGAGCACCTCGAGTTCTCAAGTAACTTCTTTCATTTTAGGATCGCTGAAGTTTTCTTTTGGAACTTATGTTACAGTTCTAGAGAACTGCACATACCCAATGCTGCACAGCACTTTGTTTTTTGATTCATACTGAGGTCAACAGGACTTTTAGGCTGCATTTCACACATGTATCATCTCATAGTATTTAAAACCTGTGTATTAATACAGGGTATTATATATCATGTTATATAGATTATTATCTATAATATCACAGTATTTCCTAAGTACACTCAACATTGTTTATACAGCTGCTGATTTTATGCTTTCTTTTTGAAATTGTATCAATACCAGCACACAAAAAGTGAGTAACTCGCAGTAGCTGTTCCTGACATATACTGCAACAGCCACCAGATGGCAATAAAACCCAGCTAATGAGCAAAGTTCTGGCTTTAAAGCAACTTCAGAATCACTTTTAATTGTTGCCTTCCCTTCTTACGGCTGCTCTCGTTTATTGACAAGAAGTTCTCTATTCGAATATGTATTGTCAGATGACACATGAGCATTTTTTTTTCTCCTTAAAGACAGTTGCTTTTTTTCCCATTACTTGTGATACCATCAAACACTCTCATTTCGTTATTTAATGGTTTTACTCAGGTACATATGCAAGGACCTATTCTTGGTGAATATATGGTCATGTACATAACAAATCTACTTCAGTTTAAAAAGAAAAAGAAAATCCATCTACATTAAAAAAACTACACTGGTAAGTGAGAAAAACTCCAGAACTTTCTCCTACTCATTCAGTTAGGCAAAAATTGCTAGTTAGGCTTTATTTTCAGGCAGAACTACACACAGTCATGCATAGAAACACAACCTTCATGGTGAGGGTCAGTGAATAGTTCCGCAGCTGACAGATGACATACAAACTTTGCCAGCGATAAACCAGCCAAAGACCTTGCACTGGGACTTCTTCACCAACTTTTTCAAAGAACATTTCTTACACACTTTATCACTCAAGTATTAGTTTCATAACAATTACATTGTCTGCTGGGAAGGTCATTATGCTGAACTACCCAACTGCATATTCCATTAATCAAGCTTGTTCACTTTTCTAATGCTTCATTAATTTGGACCACTTGGATCTTCTGCTCAGTTAATTCTTGACCTCCTCATGTAACAGCAGAATGCTGAAGGGGATTTTTTTCCTTATCCAATTAAAAAAAAAAAAAAAAAGTAGAAAGAAGAAAAAGGTGGAAAAAATGCTAAAGTATCTTGTCGACTCTAATAGTAGGAGATGTGAAACTGTTGGGTGATTTGGGATTCTTTGTGCTCCTCTGTTTCCTCGGCAGGAAAATGGGACTTTCTCCCTCTGCAACCCTTCCTGAGGATCACTGCTGAGATTACTGCAACAATTAATTTGTTAAACCATTTCACTGAAGTCAAACGAGGCTCACCAGCAAACCCTGGAAGGCCTGGGAGTTGTTTGGCCCTAATGAATGAAAGTATGTGACAGCAACATTTGTCATGTTTTCCATAATTTAGCTGCTCAACATTACCTTTCCCTGCACTGCAGCACTTAATAAGGCCCTTAATGTCCCCTTAATCAGTCCCTACTTAATGTTACTGCTCTGCTGCCTTCTTTGTGTGACTCTTTTCCCATAAGATATTAATAGCAGTTTCAAGGATAAAAAATACTGACAACTCCATATGTTATACAGTAGCAAGCTCCTTCCTTGACTGATTTATTTAAGTAGAGAAGTTGCAAAAATTTCTAAGCTGTTGTTGAAGGATAAATCAACACCTCTATCAGTGAAGCATTACATCTTTTGGGACTCCTTCTGTGCACCAGTCACAATCAATCCAAGAAATATATCTGTGTGTCCCTTCACCAGAGCATGGAGAATTTTTCTTGGCCAAATTCTCAGCAAGGACCATGGGTCATTAAAACTTAAGATCTATTTGCCTTCTTTTTATGCTTTCCTATTTTTAATGCATACTCATGTTGGATGAAAAGGCAGTAGGTAGCAGACCTGTGGTTCAGATTTAGCCACACAGGTGTCAGAAATTTAGCGTAACACTATGCTACACATGATGGTCCTCTTAAGGATTTTCAAACAGGAAGTATGCTAGATTCTGTCTTCAGTGTGAAGCTGATTTTAAGCATCCCCAGCAGGCTAGTGAAATAACAATTAACAGTCTCAGCAGAGCACCATCTTCAAACCTGCTCAGCCAATTTTTTTTTCTCAATGCAATTTTTCCATCCTGCTGAAAAGAACTCTTCTTTTGCAACCTTCACAAGGTGCAAGATTAACTCGTGGAAGACACGTAAACACATATGCGTTAACAATTTACCTGTCAAAAGAGGTTTCATATTTTTACAGAAACTTCACAGAAAAATAACAGTCTTAAGCTGCATCACTTACATTGATCTGAACACATGAACACCATTGCAAGTTTTATCACCTAATATTTCCCTTCTTTGTAATTTTCATGTGCTGTATTCTACTGTGTTGGTGATTTCAGTGAAACGTATGAGACTACATCCAGAAGATAGGTTTAATCAGCTGGAATAAGAGAAAAGCCCGAAGTGTTTCCTCCATTCCTTAGTAACCATGTCAGCATCACAGGCAAAGATGGGATTGAGGGAGAAAACACTAATGCTAGTAGCTTCAGTGTATGAGTTCCTCTAGATCAGTGTTGCTCAGATCATCCTGGGTGTTCATAAAAACACTGTTCATTTAACAACAGCATTCTTCAGGTTAAAAAAAAAAAAAGTATCACTTACATTCATACTTCACTCATCATGGTAGTGAAAAAGTATGAGTCACTACAAGTGAGCAAGAAACGCACAGTCCAGTAAAATGAAGAATGTCATTGCCAAAGCTGGTGGTTCCTGGGAAATCAGAGAGAAATTCTTTATTTCACTAGCTCCAGAATTGAACCCAGGCACTTCTCCTAGGTCCAAACACAGTATTCATGGAGAATTAAGCATCTGAGAATGGGACTCGTAAGCAATGTTACACTGAATCCACAACTATCTGTCGTAGCCCACAAATGTGTCCCGAGGACACAGATCAGCCTTATCTTGCTGCTGCATAGCTGTTGAGTTGGGGTGGCAGGGAAGCCAATCTGCTTGCTTGGGATCCACAGCCTGGAGAGAGGAAAACTTCAGATGAGTTACCAAAAAAAAGAGGTGCATTTTCTGGTATGTCAGATAGCATGAAAAGGTGAGTTCTGCAGTGGGAAGAGTGTAGATTTCCCTGTGCAAATTACATTTGGTACAATTTTACTTACCTGCCTAGACCCTCTCCTGCTTTTATACGGATTTTATATGAAAAAAAAACAACACCAAAAAAACCCACAACCCAAACCCAAAAAAATAACTATAAAAAAAACCAAGAGAACTATGAAATCCAGTTCCCTGTTTTTTAAAAACAGAATACCTGAGAGGAACTCAGAAGTAATACTGTGAACTACAACAGCCTGCAGACATACAAACTTTCAGATACGGTACGCAAGAGTCACTTTTGGGGACCCTACTGCGCATCACGCTGCGGTGATGCCTGAACCCCGGGAGCACAGTGCCAGGGGCACTGTTTTCCCACGGGAAAACGCAGCGTAATGAAGCACTGCCATCTGCCAGACGGCTGCGACTGCAAGAGTAGCCTGGCCTTGCAGACAAAATGTCCCTAAGAAATCTGAGAGGGGTGCGCCCATGGACATACCTGTCATACAACCAGAATGCCATTACGGCTTAATTGTGATACGTTTTCAGGTTGTGTCCCTCAGGGTTGGCAGCCAACAAATGCCCAGTTTCTGGATCCTGATCAGCTGGAATAAGAGGAAGACCAAGCTGCTCAACTCCGGCAAAAATGAGACATGCAAAACTTTCTAATAAACCTTTGAGGTGCCTCTGAAACAGGGTGTCTCAAAGGACAGACAGGAATTGGGCAGGGATTTTCCCACGATCCCCGCTCTGCCTAAGCTCCACTTTGAATGCCTAAATCCTTTCTTTCATTCAAACTTGGCCCGCCCTGTAGAACACAAGATGCACCAAGGAGCTGTGAGACAAACCCCCTGCTCATCTGTGAGGCATTTCTGCCAATACTTCCCTCTGTGTAATTTCCTCTTTACTCCTCCCCACCTCACAAGCACTTTGCTGTGACCGCTTTATCCACTAACACTAAAAATTACCAAAAAATCCTTAAAACGCCCGTGCTCAGCAGACCATCCTGCATCACTACTCTCTTGCACTGTCCTTTTCTGCCTGAGCATCTTCACACCCTGAGGTTCCAGCACAAGGCCACGTATGGCTGTCACGCCCCCACAGCCATCTCTTCCCCCCTGCCATTTTGGTTTCAGCGTGGGTGTGAAGGCTGACTTGCAGTGCTCAGCACCCTGTATATTTGTTCACGCCTTGGAAACCTTCCCCGCAGAGCTGCTGAGCCAACGAGGGGTCCAGAGTGTCCGTCTCTTCACCTTTCGACAGCACTCGACGTCACTTAAGGGGCCAGAAATAGAGAGAGTAGCACGACTTCCCCAGCGGTGATAAACGTCGCTCTTGTTGCTGAAATGCTTATCTCACTAATAAAGGCAGGTTGGATGCGCTTATTAGTTTAGCTCAGAAAGTTGAAGTAAAATAGACTGTCTAAAGCAGAACTCAGCTCGCCTCGGGGTCGCTTTCATTCTGAAAATATTGCCTTACTCAGGGTCTGAAATGAAGCTAAGGAAGAGCTGGTGTGCTGAAAGCTGGTCTGCTTTTTCCAGACTATAAATTAATCTAATAAAAGATATTACCTCTCCTACAATCCTTGCTTACCAAAAAGCTTAACAGCTTATTTCTGGAGATAAATCGCAGTATATAACTTTCCATTTTGAAACACAAAGCTGACAGGTGTCATCTGATGAACCAAAGGAAAGGAAAATTAAAAAAATTCTTAGCTTTCTTACAAAGCTCCCGTCCAAATATTTTAAAAATCTTTCTACTGCTTTTGCTGGATGTTGGGAAAGATCCTGACAAAAACACAAACAACAAAACCCAGAGTCTTTGTATGGCCTCATCTATCAACAAGACTTATCTGCAAATTGCTAGCAAGAAGAAGAAGGACATGGAAAGAGAGGATGTAAAAGCAGTATTAATGAGAGAACGGTGGCGCGCGATCCTTAGTACCACCATGACCCGAGCGTGAAGCCAAGTCCTGCTTTCTCTGGCAGCACAAGGTCAAACCTTCTCAGAAAGGCTGTGCAACAAGTTTTGACTCCTGCGTTCCCATTATGGTTTGTGACTTTCTTTATTTTGTAGCTTAATCACTGCTAGGTCATTTGGATTTCATCATCCTAACTTTTCCCAAACCCTTGACAAAGACCTTCTAGGAAGTTTTCATTAAAAAAAAACCCACTGAGGAACAGTGGCTCTCCCACATTTTTCAAGGAATACATCTTCATATCTTTTTTATACATAACTGTGAGCCTGAGCCAGGGATGGAGGCTCTGAAGCTATGGTGCAGACTCCAAAGAGGTGGTTTCAACATAATGGGGAGACTGTAAATAAATAAATAAAATAGACTAAAAAAGTCCAAGCTCCACTGAACCAGTGTCTGCTCTCTGCAGCGGCAGCTCAGGTATCTTTGCAGCATGCTTTCAGAAGAGGAAGCGCCCTGCTGAAATACTGAACGGCTCTGAATAGACCCAGATTGGCTCAGACACACTCCCCAGCTCAGTCACGGTGCCAGCCCTTTTGGCAGGAGATGGAGGAGTTGGCAGGAGCCTACAGATGAAGTAGCTGCAAGGCAAGAAGGGGGAAACGCCTCGGGGGAGTGGGGAGCAAGAACAGGGACAACCAAACCCAGTGCAGAATGTGGCCATGTCCCTTCTAAACTGTGTTTAGTATTTTAGCTCTGGCCCCTCTTCGACTGCCCATCGTCCTCTCTGAAGTAGGTATTTCAAGCACATGCTTATACACTACTGACTACCACTGTAAGCTTGTCCTTTGGTCGTGTTTTCCAGGGGAGACTAGTTTAAATACGTGTTTAACTGTTTGTTTTACTCAGTTTAACAGCACTACCAATTCTTTTCTCAAACCAAAACTTGCAAACATGATATATATATATATAACTCAAGTATATATAACATAATAAAAGTGTGTATATATATATATATAACATAACTCAAGTTCTTTTTTTAATAGTAAATACACCTCGGAACTCAAGTTACCCTAAATTATTCGCAAATCTTTAGAGGTAAAATGAGGAAAAAAAAAAAAAAACCAACTAAAAATTACAAACAAAAAGTTTCACTTTGAATACTTTCCTTACTTATAGTATGTACCTTCTGAAAAGAGAATTATCAGAAATACAGCTCTTTGTTGTGCACATTCTTTCTCACTAATAAATACTATTCTGCAAGGATACAGATATGACCAGGGACAGCTGCTCCCAGCTCCTGATTCCTTCAAATTCAGGAACAGGTTTCACAAACTCCAACTTTCTTTACATCACTGAGGATAGCGTTCTCCATTATAAAACCAAACCCAAAATAAGCTTACTTAGTAAAATTTTCTCTTCTCTGTACCACGGCGCTGACAGCTGAACAGCCATTTCAGTGCAGATGGCAATCAGAGGAAGGTCTGTAGACACCCCTCTGCATCTAGGAGTTTTGGAAGCAGCTCCTCAGCGCTGCAGTGCATGGATCCACTTTATTATAACATGAGGTCTCACCGTTCCACACCTTAATGTGACGATATTTCACAAATGTAACCTCGTAACAGGTATAAGGAGGGGAAATGTTATTCCTCTTATTTTTATGGATGGATTGAGGATCAGATACAACCAATGATGACCAGAAATGAGTCCGTTAAGAGAACTTTCTAATTACGTTTCACATTTTCCATTCATTCACTGCATGAAATATAGAAACCGCCCTGCAGCATGCTTTTTCTTTCCAGGATTCTCCCTTTGATACGAACACCTTAACCACCAGACAACAGATAACATCTGCTTTGATGCTCTAGACCATTCTCTGCTGCCCCTTCAAAAGGGGGGGGGGGGCAAACACTGCATCCACCCCAAACCAGATAATAAATCAGGATGCTCTTTAAGGAGATGGGAGAAGAACCTGAATCTTCCTATTAATGCTAGTTTATTGATTAATGAGTCAGGAGAGCATTGCAAGGTTTCTGGCTTTGCTTTTAGAAAACATAATGACTGTTCCCAAAACCGCTGTGCATCACACCCATCCTTGCAGTTTTATCAAGTGCATGGTGAGAAGTCAGATTAGATAAAGACACTAATGGGGCCAAAGCAGAATAATTCCTAACCTCTGATTTCAAGTGGCTTTCAGCATGAATGTACTATTCAGTTGCATCAAGGCTGGGACAGCTCTGGGCACATACAAAAGTACAAATCTAGGCACCCAACAAACTGCAAAGTAAAATAAAATTTAAAAAAAAAAAAGAAAAAGAAAAAAAGAACTCCAAGGCTGGGTGAAAGCTCATAAAGAATTTTCAGAATATTGATTTGGGGCTTGGTGACCTAAATTCTGCCTGTTTCTACGTCCACATCTTTCTACAGGATCTCAGCCTGCACAGCAGTCTGAGACATAAAGGATTATCTCTAGGCTGCCTAAACCCTCCAGCTAAGATCTGAACCCTACTGACCTCTCAGAAACAGAGCAGAGAGCACTGACACCAGCAGTCATCGACACTGGAATAGTTAAGTTCAGATGAATCAGTACTCGTTTTCAATGGTGTCCAGGGAAGATTCTCAGGCAATGCAATCTGTATTACCCAGCAGGCCAGGATACTTTTTTTCTTTCTTTCTTTCCTTAATTTTCCATAATTTTCTAACAAACTTTTCTCTCTTGTCAACAACAACAACAACAAAAAAAAAAAAAAAACCACAAAAAAAGGAAAAAAAAAAAAAAAAGACATAGAAGGGAGAGCTTGCCAGCTTCAGGAAATGGTTCGTTAAGTGAGGTCTAATCTTTATCTCTTTATAGAGGCTGGAATATTGCCATCTTCCTTGGAGCTACTGACTCCAATAATAGACAGAGCTTCACCTTCATGGTTTTCGTCAGCCAAAAAAAAAAAAAAAAAAAGATTTGGACTCGATTTTTTTTACACTTTATGCAGACTTGTGTGCAGAGTCTATCATACACAAGGCCTGAGAAAGGTTATTGGAGCCTCCTGACAAATAATAACCAAACTAAGTGTATACAAACTAAATCTTCACTGCCTATTGTTGATCTTCACTGCCTATTGTTGATCTAAGATGATAAGACTTGATCATCTTTGCATTCAATTGCTTAAATCCTGTTTCAGGATCTATAAAACTTGTAATATTTCACTGAAGGACAGTTCATTTGTAAAAACAAAAACTTAACTCCCAAAAATTAACTAATATTTGCAGTTAACTAAACATCTGAAAATGGCTGCCACATACCTCTTTTAGTTGCACTTCATAGCATGTTCTCTATTTAAATAAAATCAGAATTAATTTTTTTAAAAAAATATTTGATTTTGACACAAAGGCTTCACCAATGGACGTCAGGGTTTGCAGGAATGCACAGGCGTAAGGCCGGCAAAACACAGCGCAGGCAGTTCACCCCGTTTGCCACAAGATGGCACAAAAAATACAAATTACTAGGACAAAAATAAAATTGATAGTATGCTATCAGAAAAGCTGCAGAAATTGAATGCATGTGTGACTTTTGGCAGGATGTGGGAAATGCATGAATACATGCACATACATGATTATTCTGCAGAACTGTCCATCTAAAGTTTGTTATTCATAACACACGCTTAACCAAATCGTGTCAGCCTGTTCAGTGCCCCAGGTTTAAATTAACCGTATATAACCATATATAACGGTGTGGTGATCTAGAGGGTGGCTGGAAACAAGCCGGCGTGGGGCCAGAAAGAAGAGCAGCAAAGAGATGGTGGGTGGCAATTTTGGTGGGAAACGGGCCCAGAAAAGTCAGGACAATCTGGGTAGGAGGAGGTGGGCGGCCAGCAAGAAGAAGGACTGAGCAGCAGGCACCCATCCAGACAGGCAGGAGAGCAAGCACAAGGGGGCAAAAGGCAGATTTATAGGGAAATTTTTGTATTTATACATATATATTATACAAGAGACCAAGATACGGATTGTTTCATTTGCGTGATTTCTGGGCCGTTCTGGTGAACTCAAAGCTCTTTTCTGAACTCATCAGGTCTTAAAAGTATCTGCTAGAGATGAGCTTCTTATCTCACCTGAATCTGAGACTTTGAGTTAAGAAACCAAATACTGCCAGATTCATACCAAAATCTCATGATTTGGGAGTTTATAGCCGTGCCCACGATAACCAACAGGATGCGACACAGGAAATGCTGTTCCAAATCCAGTCTCCTTGCCCAAAGGACAGGGAGGTCAAGGGCTGCAGGAAGGACACTCAAGATCTAGGGAAGAGATAACAGGGATGAATTTTAAAAAAAAAAAAAAAAAAAACAAACCAAACACCAGAGGAAAGTTTCCTGACTGGGTCACTAGGAAAAAGAAGGTCTTTATTTCAAACAAGAGCAGATCTCAGCTCAGATGCTTTGTGTGCATATATGCACTCAGCACAGAGTGAATATGAAATTGATTTTTTTTTTTCCACCAAGCTTTAACAGGAATTTAGAATTAGCCTTGAAAACTGGGTCAACTTTCATGTAAATCAGTGCATCTGATCGCTCAGGATATTTTGTAATTAACTCAGAACAACGGCATAGCAATATATGGAAATTAGAGAGCTTCAAAGACTGTGGGATTTTGATTGCATGGGCATCCAAATGTCCCACTAATTTCAGCAGACTCAGTTCTATGTGTTTGGAAAAACATCCAAGAAGGCTCGACCATGCCTGCAGCCCTCAAAAGCTGGTCCAAATTGCAGCTGGCTCACTGTTGCAATAGAAATTAGATTTATTGGTGGTGTTCCCCACATGGCCAGTATACCTTAAGAAGCAGGGCTACCATTCACTGTGTTTTCCTTCAGACAGCAGTCCAGGAACAGGAAAGAGCTGTCTGCTGCTCAGTATGACGCATGGTCAGGACTCGTAACTGTCTGCAAATTGGCAAAAGCTGAAGTCCTAGAAGATGACCCACAAGCTCACAAACGGTGTGATCTTCCTAATGGCGTTACTCGCACGAAAATGCTTGGCGCACATCCCACCTCCCGACAGCAGCTGTAGCATTCTCAGACTGTGCCTCCAGAAACGGGTCAGCAAAAGATGGGAATCCTAGGGAGAGTGGAGGCAAGTTAGGGCTACAAGGTCTGCAGATGATACACAGGGAGAGTTTAGAGCAGCTTAGCAACGTATTGTATCATTCTCCAACAAGCCATGAACGGGCAAATGCAATCAACATACAAAACACATCACTTGTATCAGCACTAGCGTGGCCAGCAGGGACAGGGAAGGGATCTTACCCCTGGACTCGGCACTGGTGAGGCCACCCCTCAATGACTGGGTTCAGTTTTGGGCCCCTCACTACAAAAAGGACATTGAATGACTCGAGCGTGTCCAGAGAAGGGCAATGGAGCTGGTGCAGGGTCTGGAGCACAGGTCTGATGGGGAGCGGCTGAGGGAACTGGGGGGGTTTAGTCTGGAGAAGAGGAGGCTGAGGGGAGACCTCATGGCCCTCTACAACTCCCTGAAAGGAGGGTGCAGAGAGCTGGGGATGAGTCTCTTGAGCCAAGGAACCAGCGGCAGGCCAAGAGGGAATGGCCTCAAGCTGCGCCAGGGCAGGGTCAGACTGGCTCTTAGGAAGGATTTCTTTCCAGAAGGGGTTGTTGGGTGTTGGAATGGGCTGCCCAGGGCAGGGGGGGAGTCCCCATCCCTGGAGGGGTTGAAGAGTCGGGTTGACCCAGCGCTGAGGGATCTGGTGGAGCTGAGAACGGTCAGTGTGAGGTTCATGGTTGGACTGGAGGAGCTTCAGGGTCTTTTCCAACCTAGATGATTCTGTGATTCTGTGATTCAGTGATGTTACCAGAAAATAAATGAGCACTGTACCCCAATTACATAGGAGGGTCACCTTCCCTATCTATGTAGATACAAAAAAGAAAAAAAATCCACATGAATATCCACTGGGCTCACAAAATATGTGTCTTCAGCTTCCCAGAAAAGGCAGCTTCCGTGCTCTTCATCCTCTCTTTAGATTTGCCCTGAGAGGTGGATGGGGACAACCAACCCAGAACTGGAAGGACAGGAGCTGTGGCCTGAGCTCTGTGGATGGAAGCTGCATCCCAGCTTTCACATGTCCTGCAGCAACTGCAGACCACGGCTTTGCGGTTTCTATGAATCACGAGGGACACGGTTATCTTCTAAATCATAGAAAAGAGGCAAAACGTGTAAATCCACAAATGCATGAGACCGACGGAATCTAAAGACATGACAGCAACAGGAGAAGCATTAGTAGGAGAGGAATTAAAACGCCTCTGCTTCTCTTGCAAGTTATCTTTTTACGGTTGGACTCGATGGTCTTCAACGTCTTTTCCAATGATTCTATGGTTCTGTCTAAGGAAGTATGAACGTTTACCACAAGATGGTGCAAAAACATAAAAAGTCCTAAGGCGCTAGCAGGACACGGAGGAACATCTCCAGTCATAAAAAAGGATGAGAACCTCCGCCAGGTGTCAGGTCAAGGGAGAGAGAGATATTTTTTTACTTCAGAAAAAGAGTAGATACAGGCACACGCTCTGAAAACTTTAAAGTGTTGGGTCTAAAGTTTTGGCTGTGCATCTCTGTGCAAAGGCGGCAGGGGGGACGGTTCCCCACCACCATCACACCTCCCGCTGAAAACCTTGTGTCACTGGGGAGGGGACTCTGCAAGAATTCAATTCACCGAACCCAGCGCTTTTACTCCCAAAAAATGGCACCACGGGGGTGGGGAAAAAAAAAAAAAACAAAAACCAACAAAATCCCCAACCGGGGGTGGGGGTGGGTGGAGGTGGGCAGCTATCTCACTTTGTGTCCCTAAAAGTGTCACGGGGGTCTCGTCGCCGTCGTATCGTGTTTCGCGTCCCCCTCCCCCGAACTCCGCAGCAGCGGGGCTCGGGGCGTGGCGGGGGCGTGGCGTGGCAGGGGGGCGGGGGCTGCGCATGCGCGCTGGGTCTTGTTTGTCCCCGGGCTTATAAGGCGGGTCTGGCGGTGGCCCCGGCAGCGCCTTTGTGGGGAGCGCAGCGGCGGCAGCAGCGCTGCCCCCGGGCCGCGGCCGGGGCTCCCCGCCGTCCCCATGAGCCGGCTGTAGGGAAAGCGCCGCCACAACCGCCTGAAGGGGTTTTGGCTTTTTTTTTTTTTTTTTTTTCCTCTTTTTTTCTTACAGTCTATTTTTCTACACTTTGCTATTAAAAAATAAAACCATGGTGCTGGGGAAGGTGAAGAGTTTGACAATAAGCTTTGACTGTCTGAATGACAGCAATGTCCCCGTCTACTCCAGCGGGGACACAGTCTCAGGAAGGGTCAATTTAGAAGTAACGGGGGAAATTAGAGTGAAATCTCTCAAAATTCACGCAAGGGGACACGCGAAAGTGCGTTGGACTGAATCGAGAAACGCCGGATCCAACACTGCCTACACACAGAACTACACCGAAGAAGTAGAGTATTTTAACCATAAGGACATCCTGGTTGGCCACGAGAGAGGTAAGCCTTTCCCTTCATCATGCTTTTAATTTTTTATTTTATTGGTTTTTTTTTTTCTGGGGAAAAGGGGGCATCTTTGCATCGTCTCGCTTTATCCCTGGGTTTTTTTTGGGTTTTTTTGTTTTTTCTTTTAAAATGGATGCAATTCGCAGTTGAAGAGCGGGACGTGCCGGGGTGATGGACCTTGATGTTAAAGCTGCAGGGGATGCATCTGCAAAGTGCCTGCAAGCAGGGCTGTGTTGAAATACCTGCCCTTCAACACAGACGTTTATCGATACTTCTATTTCTTTTTAAATGCATGACCGCTTCGGTTTTTTGTTCTTCTGTAATACTAGCAGGATTTGCCCCTCCGTGGCGAGAAGAGCGATAAAATCAAAGCCAGGGAGGCAGTAAACGACTACATCGGCAGCATCCTGGCAAATCCTGAAACACAATGAAAGCCTAAAACTAGACTTTTTGACACACCGGGGTTCTGCTTTTCGGGCCGATAATGTGATGATTTTTTGTAAGGATGGCTCTTTCTTGGCAGATAAAAGATTCCCCGTGGCTTATTTTGACATATGCTATCGCCACCCCACGTGTAATTTTTTTTTTTCCCGTTTCCTTTTTTTTTTACCCTTTTTCCCCCTTTAATTTCGTTGGTGGACACCCCGATGTAAAGATTTGTCCAAAAAGCCGCGCTGGGGGAGCAAGTTTGGGGAGGGGGTCGCTTAATGCGAGCATCCCTCCCAAAAACGGGGAGGCGAGGACCTTCTGCCCCCCCACCCCGTGGGGTATCCCCACGCCGAGGGGTGCACCCCCAGTCGGCAGACCCCCTCTCCGTCAGACTGAAAGGGCCGGGGGGGGTTGGCTGGGGGGGGTTTGGTTTTTTTTTTTTTCCCCCGAAGTTCGCAGCCTTTGTTCGAAGCGGTTCAATCCTGTTTGGGACCGGTCGGAGGGGGGGGGGGGGGGGTGTGTGCTCCGCGCAGATTGGCCGCACGCGTCAGGTGGTGGCGATGACTTAATTCCTTAGCACAAGAAAATAGTGTTAAAAACGGGTTATGTAATTGTGGTGCTGCTTGCTTTTTTTTTTTTTTTAACAAAATATGCATCATATTTTCTGCAGGGGTAGGATATTTCCCCTTCCTTTGGGGGAGGAGGGATGATTTTTGAAGAAGAGGCGGCACCGAGCCGATTACCAAGCATTTCTGAAATTAACGCTGTGGCGGAGCTGGGGGGCTGTGCGTGCGTGTGTATTTATTCTTTTAATTAATCCCTCGTGCGCAGCGCGCTAACGAGGTGACTCGCGGCTCAACCACCACCCCCCTTCTCGGCCGCCGGCTTTGGACTCGCCCGAGCGAAACTTCACGCACCGGCGGGTCGCGGCGGGTGACAAGGGGAGTGCGGTGTGTGCGGGGACGCACCGGCCTCCCGTTTTGAGGAGGAGGGGGGGTTTGGTGGCGGGGGTCGTGCCCACGCGTGGGAGGTGCTGGGGGTGGTGGACGGACCCGCGGAGCCGCGTCCGGCGCCCGCGGCCGAGTTTCAATGACTGCCCCGGGGCACCGCTCCCCCGCGCTGGCCACGCCCCCCGCCCTCTTCCTGATTGGCCGCCCATCGTTTGTTGGCCTGTTGCTAAGGCGATGCCCGCCGCTGATTGGTGGAGCGGCGGGGTGAGGGAGCAGGTTCCCTCACGGGGGGGGTGGGGGGGGGGGGGGGTGCGCTCCCCTCACCGCTGTGGCGGCGGGAAGCCCCTCGCTGAGGGCGGGCGGGCCGCCCCTGCGGCCTGTCACGTCGCCACCCCGATAACCCCCTGTGAGGGGAGGGGGGCGGGGGGTGTCTCGGCGGAAGGCGAGCGCGGGTCGCCCCGCCTTTTCTTCCCTCCCTCCCTCCCTCGGCCGGCGGGGAGCGGATCTGCTGAGCGAATGCGGCGGGTGTAACGTATATCGTATGTATATGAGGCGGGCGGGCTGGGGATCCGCTCGCGCCGGTTTAGGCCGGTCCGCTCCTGCTCCAGCCTGGCCCCTGATTGACAGCTCAGCACTTGTTTACCACAGCGGCCGCCCGGCTCGGCGGGACTGCTGAGCTGGCAGAATGGGAGGAGGAGGAGAAGGAGGCGGGGGGGGGGGGGGGGGAGGCAGGACGGGAACTTGTTCGTGAGGAGGAGAGATCGCCGTGCTGGGAAATAAGAGCCGCAACCGAAAAGCAGCGCTCGCCTTTTCTCTCAAACCCACCTTCCTCCCCGCCCCCCCCCCCCCCCCCCCCCCCCCAAAAAAAAATATTCCTCAAAAAGGAAAAGCCCACCCTCGCGCTGATACGCGCCCGTTCGGCGCGTTTTCCTGGCATTTATTTTGTTGATGTTGCGCACTGAAGGTGCGTTTGTGTCGATAACTTGCCGGTGGGCTCTTTTTGTATTGTTCTATTCCTTTTTTTTAAAAAAAAAAAAAGATTTTCGGCCCTTGCAGTGCACTGTAGGAAGGGGAGCACGGGCATTTCTGCAGGACAATGGGAACTTAAAATCCTCCTGCGTCTCCATTAATGCTCCAGACCATTAAATATAATTGGTCGCCTTTCTCATTGTCTTGCTATATCCCCTTTTATTATTCCAGCGCTTTTTATGCGCAAGATGCTCAGTTATTTTTCTCTCAACTTTCTATTTTGATGCAGTCAGCATTTTTCTGGGTTTATGGTAATTACGTCAGAATAAACTGCGAATTTCATGCAGCGTTTAAAGAAATCATGACCATAAACAAAGGTTGGCTTTCTTGGTGTGACCAGAAAATATCGGGGTCTTGCTGTCTTAAGCAAGATCAAGTGAACCTATCAAAAAAATAAAAAGTTTAGCTGTAGACCATGTTAATCGGGCAGCTTGCCATTTTCTGTGCCCGTGAATTTGTCTGGTACTTTCCAGGTGGTGCTTGTACACCTTTTCTTTTTTTTTTCTCCCCCTCCTTTTTTTGGTGATTAATTTCTGGACACTGTTGCCAGGCAGGAGATAAAAGGAAGCCGAATTACTAAATTTAATCTTACACAGCAGACTTTGTGCAGACTGTTTAATGCTGTTAAAGAGCCATCTCTGCTCAGTTTTAATGAGGAATCGCAGTGGAAAGCCTGATTTCCATTACAGGTCTTGCAGGCAGGCCTTGAAATGGCAGCAGTTGCAACTGTGTCAGTGCTCAGAGGCAGGATTCTAAATTAAAGCAAATTAACTTTTTCTGCTGTGGAAGGTGAATCTGGTGATTTCGCCTACCCTACTGTAGGTAAGATTTGTCCCTGCATCCAGCGGATAATACGAATGGACCTGAGACCCTTGTTCCTGGGACACCACGTTCTAAAGTGCTGTAATGAGTGTGTAAATCCCTTTTGTTCTGGTAAAGAAGCTCATGTAATGTATAAAATCTGTGCAGGTGGAATAGCATGTTGGTTTTTTTCTCCCTCCTAGACGATGACAATTCAGAAGAAGGCCTCCACACCATCCATTCGGGAAGGCATGAATATGCATTCAGCTTCGAGCTTCCACAGACGTAAGTGCCTGCACACAGTCCTGGGCCCTGCTGCCCACCCGCCTGAGCCAAACTCCTGCTGTGGGTGGAGGGGAAACCTTTTCAATGGTAGTAGGAATTGTGCTCCGACATGCACCGGAGGACATAATCTCATTAAACTGAAGAGGTTGCTTTTAAACCGGTACACGCTTCCTTTTTTTTTTTCTCCTCATTTCAACAAAACTGGAGCTCATTGCTGCCCAGTTTCTTTTGACCAAGTCCTACTGACTCACTAGGTCTTCGCATATTTTACCGCTTCCCAAGAGGAGGGAGAAGAATTTAAACCCTGACTGGAGTACTGACAGAGTGGCTAAGGTACCTTCTAACCCAACCAGCAGTTTACTGGAGCCATGCAGACCAGCAGAACTAGAGATAAGATCAGAGCTGAGTTGTCTGGGCTCAGTCTGGAACAGAGGTAGCAAGTTTAACTGTGTTTGAACAAAAGAGGAGGTTGTTCTCCTTTAGGGTGCACGTACCCAGGCTGGCCTTTTAGTGGAAAGCCTGGGTGGAAATAAGCAGGAGGATGGGTGGATGAAGCAAGAAGAATTCCCATCCCTAATCCCATTTGTCTCAGAAATTAGTGGTGAAGCAAGAGTGAGAGTGGAAACATTAAGATATTGTTCCCTCGCCCTGAGTCTGAAATGTGTAATGTAGACATTGTGAATGGAAGATTGATACCTAGAAGAGTTACCAATATGAAAATTGACTAAAAATACAAGTTGTAATAAAATTTAAATACACAGGAACAGAGGGAGTCTTGACATGGATGGAAAAAGGAGCCTTCTGCTGTAAAAGGCAAGCAGTGAAGTCATAAAGGTTGAAAAAAAAATTGTCAGCGTGTGATGTGAAATAGCTCGGTACCTAATATTAAAGCTAATAAACCATCTGTTTACTAGAGGTGCTGGTTTTAGCAGAACCTGCAGATGATAAATGCTTTCACAGGTCTGCTTCAGAGTGAACAGCATGGGACTTTACAGTAGGTCTTAGTGGAACAGTGGAGAAGAACTGTGTACATGGAGATTTTTAAAGACACCTCGGCATTTCTCAACTACAAAAAGAAGGCTAATACTGATCTTCCCCTAAGTTGGAAGGGGCATATAAATCTGAAAAAAACCAAAACATTATATGTGAACATGAAATGCTTAGCTTGAAGTGAAGCAGATAGCTAGAAAATATCACAAGAGTTGGTCAAAACACAGCTTCTTTTTAAGTGACATGAAAGAATTTCTGTGAAACCAGCTGTTGATAATACTGAGAAAACAAAGGCTGGTATTAAAAGCCTGAAGTTCAATGCTGCCTACTTATTTGTTGTTTTGTGTCCATAGAATACTTCCAAAATTTGCTTAAAACTGCAGAGCAGCAGTGGAAAGAAAGAAGACACACTGGCCTTACTGATTATTGCCATAAAGAATATGGGGCAGGATGAAACGTTGAAGACCCATTAGAGAATCCTTTAATTTGGATTATTAGGGGGGAAAAATAAACATTTCAGATGTGCAAATAGAGAAGTCAAACCTGTAACTGAAAAGTACTAGCATGGCTAGTATTATTTATTCACTATGGAAGATGCAGAAACTTAGCGAATAATTTATTTTTAGTTTATATATTACAGTGTTCAAAACATAGTGAAATAGAAAAAAATACTTGTATAAAATTAAGGAGAAAATAAGTTATGGAAAACTACTGTTAATTGGAAGTAACTGGAATATAAAAATCTTTTGTCTTTCAGCTTGTGATGTTACAGGATAAAGGTGATGCTGAAAGGCTTGGAGATCCTTTGCACATCGTTTTTCCTCCTGCTAGCAAAAAGGACTTCTTTCATGTGTCAAATTTAAGAGCAGATAGTCTTGATTATTTTTATATATATTACACATATGCATCTGTACATTATACAGATGTTTTAAGCTGGTCTCATCAGAGTAGAGGAAAACTAGAAGGTACTTAAAGTAGCCTCTGTCTTCAGAACTCTAAATTGAAATATGTATTCTGCTTAAGGCAAAACTACAGAATTGCTGAGTTACAGCTAAAATCAGTCTATTGACATTGAGATAACCAGTCAAGTAAACAGTAGACCATGATTTACAAAATACAGTATCTGAACCAGTAATTCACAGAATCATCTAGGTTGGAAGGGACCTTGAAGATCATCTAGTCCAACCGTTAACCTGGCACTGATTGGTTGACACTAATGCTAAGTTTAAATTGGTAGTTTTAATTTGGCCTTAAAAAGGCATGCTTTACTCTAGACATGAAAGTGGCCTCTTCAGTTTAAAGGAAATGTGTACTCTCCTGGCATTTTCTAGTACAATTCTTTAATTGATTCTTAAAATCTATGCAAAACTATAGTAGGATGAATTGGAGATGATTTTTTCTCCCGCCTTTAATCTTGAATTATTCTGAGATATGGAAACTTTGCAAATAAGTTACGCTGTATTAAATGCTACAGTGCATTAAAAATGCAGTTCTAGATACTAATCCCTGATCTGATCAATTGTGTCATTATTAGACAGACTTTACTCAATTTTGACATTTGTGTCCTGCACAGACCACTTGCTACCTCATTCGAAGGCAGACATGGCAGTGTGCGCTATTGGGTGAAAGCCGAATTGCATAGGCCTTGGTTTCTACCAGTAAAATTAAAGAAGGAATTTACAGTCTTTGAACATATAGATATCAACACTCCTTCATTACTGGTAAGAATTGACAGAATTACTCACTCTTTGTTTCTGGCATAAAAATAAAGTATAATAACTGAAACAATATCCACATCTAGTTTTACCTATTATTTATTCCCTAGTTTAGTTACAGCTGATCTTCTAAGTATTACATCAGTTCAGCAACTCTGTGACTACTGGTATTTTGAAAGCTATGTTTTCCTGTACTTGGAGTTGCTTCGCTTTTAAGATATGTAAAATGGCTTTGTCAGTTTAAATCGGTAATACTAAATTGTGAAATGTCACTAAGAAGGAAAATTTTGAGAACTGTTCCTCTTTGATTTTTGAATAAAGAACAATCTGTGGAAGGAACAGTGGAACTTTAAAAGAATATTATAGTGAGAGTCTGCTAACTTAAAAATGCAAAGTAAAAGATGTGCTGATGTGCATAATTGATAATTTCCATATGGATGGTTTTCTACCAATGGGGAGAAATTATCACAATTCTGTAGTATTTTTCTGAAATGTCATTTCATTGAAATAACTTCAGTATCACAACTGCTTTCAATGACGATTTGATTTCAATCTGGCCTAAAATTCCTCTTGTGTTTTTCTTCCTCTTCCTCAAATCCTAAGCTATGGAGGGGGTGGGGGGGGCAGAACCCTCAAAGTCCATTGAAATAGGTTTCTTGTGTGTATGGGTGAAAATTTCATCAGACTTGCAAAGGGATGTTGGCCTTGCACAAATTCCATTAAAATCAAAGGACTCCCATTTTGATTTTAATGGTCTTTGGATCAAGTCCTAAATCCTGATACTGTGTAAAATAACAAAGTCTGTTTAATATAGATGAAACGAGATCATTTTGAAACAGAGGAAATAGCAGGAGTCAAGGTTACAGTACTTTAGCTTAGTTATTGTTTCTGAAATACAGCGTGTTGGAAAGATGTTCTAGTTTACTGAAGAATTAAAAGCTCTGCCAATAAGATGGTGGGATATGTAGGCTATAAAGCCTTTTCTCAAGTTACACAGTATTTAAGTATAAAAGCTGTTCTAAGTGTGACTGTAGTATGAAGTGTAGCAGCAAAAGCAGTGTTAATGGGTAAAAGGATTAGAATCAACCTTATCTCATAGTGCCATTGAACCTGCTTGAGTTCTTCCTCTAAATAAAACTGTCTGTGTTTATCAAAATGCATAATTAAGTACATTAGGAAAATTTTCTGTGTCGATTCAAATAGATGAAGACATTCACGGAACTCTTAATTAAATGGGCAATGTTGTTCTTTTTTTGCAGTCACCCCAAGCAGGCACAAAAGAAAAGACTCTTTGTTGTTGGTTTTGTACCTCAGGCCCAATATCCTTAAGTGCCAAAATTGAAAGGAAGGGCTACACCCCAGGTACGTAACAGAAGTAATTCTAGGAAATGTTTTTCCTTCCTTTTTAAAATGACAGTTTGTACTTGGTGCTTTTATATAAATGAAATATTTAAACTATTCTTATCACCTCAGTCTGCTTTCAGCAGTCTTCTTGCTGTTTTCTTAACTGCGACTAATGTTGCTCACTTACGCTGGCTGGGTCTCCAGATTGTCAAAGGACACCTGCTCCTATTAGATCTGTACATCTTTCTTTGAGATCAGCTCCTGGTGATCCTATTCCTGTTTGCATCAGTGGGTGTTTTTTGAGGTAGAGCATTGCTAGCAGTACCCAGTGCATTATACACAGAATGTGGCAATTGGCTTAAGCTGCCTTGCAAATGTAAAGAGAACATGAAATTCTGTTTTGTTTCAGGTGAATCAATTCAGATCTTTGCTGAGATTGAGAACTGCTCTTCCCGTGTGGTGGTGCCAAAGGCAGCCATTTACCAAACGCAGGCATTTTATGCCAAAGGGAAAATGAAGGAAGTCAAACAGCTTGTTGCCAACCTGCGTGGGGAATCCTTGTCATCTGGCAAAACAGAAACCTGGAATGGCAAACAGTTGAAGATTCCACCTGTTTCCCCTTCAATCCTGGACTGTAGCATAATCCGTGTGGAGTATTCACTGATGGTACGTTGGGTGGTCTGTTTCACTTGAGCATGAGTAGTTTCCATCGTTCTTGCAATGGCTAGCAAAGCATTCTGTGCCAGCTGATTACAAAAGTAATGCATATACTGGGATTAGCCTCCTGACAGGAGTTCTGTGACTAAACTCGGTTTAAGTCACGCATGTTCTTAAGACAGTTGTGTGCCAGCTAAGCAAACGTTGTTACGAGTAGGTGACATTTCCACGTGAGGGCTCATGTTAAGAATCCCGAGTTGGTTCTGACTCGGGGAGCTTTTTGTCTCCCATCGCGGCATTGACCCTAAAACTAACAATGAGAAACTTAAGTTCCTTGTGGAACACTCCATGGATAGAGAATTCAATCTAACCTGATAGTTACAAAGTCTAATAATTACGAAGTGCTCATATGAACCTGCATTTTAATCATACACGTCTTCTGTTGTTGTTCTTTAGGTGTATGTTGATATTCCAGGTGCCATGGATTTATTCCTTAACTTACCACTGGTTGTTGGTACCATTCCTCTACACCCGTTTGGTAGCAGAACATCAAGTGTGAGCAGCCAGTGTAGCATGAACATGAATTGGCTCGGTCTGACGCTGCCTGAAAGACCAGAAGGTAATTTGAGAATGCAAATCCCAATCATCTTCCTAGTCTGTCTTCATTTTTGTCTGCTTTATTCATGGCTGTCGTGCAAACAGACCCAAATTACATCCTTCGTAATAAAGGCCACAGGAAATCCCTTGTGGATGTTTCCTTACCACCTGCTTGTCCTCTGGAGAAGAGGAGGATTCTCTCCCTGCTTTCCTCTCACAGGCCAGTGGTGAAATCCAGCTGCTTGGGAGCTGGCACAAGTGAGAGTGCAGGATGGCACTGTTACCCATGCAAAATCCATCCTGCCTCCAGCATCCCAATCGCATCCTTGGTTACGAGGCGTTGTGGTAGCGTCAGTTTACGGTGTCCTTTACCAGCCTTAGTAGCCAAGGCTTTGTGAAAAGAGAATGTAATTCATTTTAGTGGGGCATCTCTTGTTGGAGGAGAACCTCTGTGTCTCCTTCCCTCTGTCACATAATCTAATAAACATGCCTTTTTTTGTGTACGAATCCTGGGCTTGAATTTGTGGAGCACAGAGGAATGCAATGTTCTATGATACCTACAGAAATTCAGTATTCTGGGGATGCTTTAAATTATAAAGCCACAATAAGCAGTGGTTGGTCTGCTCTTGGATTTGAGCACGATCTCGAAGGAAAACAAAACAACCTACCATGCCTGACATGCTCAACAACTGCTAAAAAGTCACTGAAGTCCTTTACTTTATGATGATGAAAGTTTTAACATCTATCATGTTCTATATTTTCACCTGCGTAAGAACTTGTTGGTGGAACTGCGTGTGCCTTTTCCCTGCAGCACCTCCTAGCTATGCAGAAGTGGTCACAGAGGAACAAAGACAGTCCAGCCTTGCACCCATAGGTGCTTGTGATGACTTTGAGAGAGCGCTTCCAGGACCATTGTTTGCATACATCCAGGAGTTCCGTTTTCTGCCTCCACCCCTCTATTCAGAAGTAGGTACCTCAGACAGAATATGGTGATTAATTCACTGTTTTTTCTGAATTCTGTCTTGTGCCATAAATGTAGGAAGCTGTTCCTCCTTCCTAAAAATCATCATTAAAATGATGCACAGGGGATAAGGCGACTTCATTTTAGCAAACTGCAGGTGGATTGCATCAGATAGCTTTCAGGATTCTTCACAATGCTGATGCTTTATAGAAATTTCCAAACTGTTGTGTACCCTCTTAGCAACCTGATGATTAAAAACTTGGATTAGCTGTGTTTGGTTAATTGGCTAACACCAATGGTTTGGGTCTACAGATGCACACCATGTTTTTCAGCTCTACTTCTTTCCAAAACTGCTCTGTGTTTTTGCTTCTGCTAGTTGTCGTTTCAGAACTTCCATGTAGAGAAGTCACAAAGGGTATTTTCTGACTTGGGTTTCTCAGTTCTCCAGCACTTATGCCTGCATTTTTAGTTCCATGAAAGCCACTCAGTAACTGATGGAACTTCAAGAGCTTTCCATGTTTTGTATTTTTCAGGATAAAGCAGTGGCACAGGACAAAAGTTTAAAAAAAGTGTCCTTTGGCTAAATCTTGCCTGAATTTACCCACTGATTTTGTTTCATTTCTTCTCTTGAAACATTAATCTGCTGTTCTCTGGGCAGAGAGGGGGCATGGCTTTTGTGTGCTGGAGACTCCTCTGAGGACTGTGTTGTTGCTTAACCGTAGAATACAACTCAAGTCCTTTTCATGTTACATACTTAAAGATTGAGAAAGAAGCCGTTCTTGTCCTCAAAAAATGGTTGTATGAAATTAACTGATAAGAATGTTGACTATACACTTCATCTGTTCTTCCCATATCCAGTTTTGGGGACCTAAGTTAGCAGGTTATACCCCTTCTTCCTTTTGTAGAAAGGAAGGGATAAGGTGTGGAACATGTGAACCTGTAACACGTTTCATGGAGTGTTTGAGGATTAATTACTTGTAAATTAAAAGTAGAGTGACTCTTTACTGATAACTTTGTGTTTTGGAAGCAAAATGCCTTCTGAAATATTTTTCAAGTTACGTTTTTAGTGATGGAGTAAAGTCGTCAATAGTGTACAATAAATCAGAAGACTTCTGTGCTACTAAAGCAGATTTCTTCAAGTTTTTCATTAGTTCGTCATGCTTACCCTTAAATTACCATCAGCCTGTAGTTCACATTTTTCCACTATACCTGGTTACTAATTTCTCACTCAAAGTTTTGTCTGATTGACTAGAAGTTTTTCATTTATTTGAACAACCTTTGGATTGGGAATGCCATTTATTTCTATGATTGCCTTAGACTTGCCAGTTCTGGTGGGGTTTTTGTTTGGTCTATTTCTAGTAACTGACTCTAAAAATGCCTTGTGTTTGGTTTTTTTTTCCTCTTTTGGTTAGATTGATCCAAACCCAGATCGGCCCACAGATGACAGACCATCTTGCCCCTCTCGTTGAAGGAATCTATCCTAAAGAGCTGACTTCACTTGGGTTTTGAATCATACCTGCCGTGTTGAAGGTCAGGGCATCATTGTGGAGACACGCTTTCAAAGGAAGTGGTTTTGCTCTTGCCTGTATGGTGAATACATGAAAACAACCTGTGATCGTGCTTTGAAGCCTACAGTAACATTGTAGGACTGCTCCACATGCTTGAAGACCTGAGCTCTTTATTTTTTCTCTTTTTTTCCCCCCCCTTAAATACTGGCACATACTAGGAGCAGCCTTACTAACCTACAGTCATGTGTGTCAAACACTCAAACCACATTGTAAGAGAGGGAAGTCTTCCTCTTATGATTTGGAAATTTGCACATGCTCATTGCTTACGTTGTGCGGTTCAGTGTCACTACAGCTTTTTTCTCCTTTATGCCGGACTGTTGTTACCCCTCCTCTTAATTTGTTTGTGGTCCGCACAGTAAGGAGCAAAGGAAAGCTTTGGCAAAAAAAAAAAAAAAGCAACAGACTTTGACAAATGCACTGACTTTTTCCTTTTTTTAATTTAATGTAGCCTGGACTTTACCTGCATATGCACATGCTCAGAATTGTCCTAGTAGGCTGATCATGTATCACCTCTTCAGCTTGGATCCTATTGTGGATTTATTTACAAACATCAAATGCCTTCAAGCCAATCCTTCTTGCTGTATGTTTTGCAGCCTACTGTAGTAGACAAGCAACAGATATGGGGATGGGGTGGGGGGTGCAGAGTTTGTAGAAAGAAACTTAATAGACTTCCATCAAGATTGTATAACTTCTTGATTTCCTTTAAGAATTTGTTGCCTTTCTACTATTCTCGCAAAGCAGCATTTTGTTACAGACTGCCTAAAAATCACTTAATCTCAGGTGAACTCATCACTTGCCAAACTGTTGGAATGCTATTTGTTTTGTTACGTTGCACTGTTGAGTTACTTCTTTTTTTTTGGTTTTTTTTGTGTTTGTGTTTTGTTTTTGTTCTTTGAGAGGGGGATCTAGAATAGGGACATACACAAAAGTTACAAAACCCACCATCATTCCCGTTTCTTTTTCTACGTTACAAAAAAAGATGTTCAAGTTGTGAAGCTTTAAAAAAAAAAATGAAAAACCAAGGCACATATAACAGCAGCACCAGCAGACACCAGCTCAACCTCAAAAGAATTTTAAAAGGAAATAGTCATACACTGTCTAGGTTTTATAGACAGATTGGTATCTCAAGTAGTAGGGATGGGAAGGGAAAGTAAATTTATTTTTATATATAGTTACCTAATCACCAAAAATTCTATATGTAATGAGTCTCTAGTTGAAAGTATATTTCAGACTGCAGAAAAAGCTTGGACTCTGCTAAGAGCTCAGTTTGTGCACTTTGTATTATCTTCAGGGTTTATGATACTGTAAAAATAGCGAGACTAGACGTATAATTAAACTGGGCAAGATCAGTGTTAACCAGCCATGCTCAGATACTGGTTAGCTAGAGTTGCATCTTCCGTGGTACTCTCTCAAGAGCTTTAAAACAAGATGGAAGGGTGGATTTCACCCTGTCCTCATTCAGAAAGCAAGAAAAGCTGTGGAAACAGCGCTCACCCTTGAGGGTGCCCCAAGGAAGAGGAGTGCAGTGGAGCCGCTAGATGAAATACCAGCACTTGCATGCTAGAGATTGACCACAAAAGTCAACTTTTCCTTTTTCAGAAACCATGTAACACAGGCTGTTGACAAAAGGGAACGCGCTTCTGGTGTTGGGAGTTAAATCATGATGCAATCCATCGAGAATTGATCTCCTTGTGCAATAAAACAGCTCGGAAGGGAGCGGGAGAGGGGAGGCTGGCCTGCCTGCGTGGTGCTCCTGGAAAAAAAAACAAACCTCTGCCTTGTTTTTAAGGCTTCATAAATGCGACAAAAGTAGGCTTTTCCATAAGTGGCCTTCACGAGAACATGAACGGTAATTCATGTTTCAAAAGCGACAACAGGGTGATAAAATGAGTCGCGTTTTAAGTGATTCAGTTAAAAGACTTGGGCTTTTGGCAAGAATATTGGACGGCAAGGAAAGTGGGTGATGTCTTACGTTATTAGGCCAATTTTGTGAATGTCCCTTCCCTCTACCCTCTCCAACCAGACAATTTTAAAAGCTGATGGGATCGTTGGCATAAAAGGGCATTTGGTGGTTTTACTTTTTTTTCCTTTTTTGTTACTTTAACAGACTAGGGAACAATTGCTGATATACATAGCATTAAAGTACTTATCACAATATAATGGAAAATCGCATACAAAGGATTGACCAATATTGTAATAATTGACATGGCATCACAGCTTTTGTGATTAAGGTAAAAAATTCTATATCCTTATCAAATAAAGACTTACAGTTTAAATTGCATTGTCAGTTGTTCAGAGGCATTATTCTTCCACAAGTATTGGTCAATTCTCAGCGTTATAAAACATGAGGTTCACAGCTGTAGCCCAGTATTTGATATAGAATTCTGATCTGAATTAGGAAAAAGTAAGTAAAATCCAAACATTAGAGAAACAAAGTGCAATATTAAATGTTTGCTTTATAGATTATATTCTATGGCTGTTTGTACTTTTTTTTGTTTTTAGTTTTGGTGCTGAATATGTCCTTGTAGACTCTGTTTCAAGAAAACAATATGTGGAAAACAGTTTAATTTTTCCTATTGCTCTTCCTTGTGGAAAATAAACTTTTGTAAAAAAAAAAAAAAGCTTTAAATGTCATAACTTACTACACATGACCTGAATATTCAAAGCACGTCTGTGTATAAAACAATAACCGCAAGGATCGCGTAACAGGGGGAATACTACAGCAACATGTGAACTACTTGTCTCAAAATAGGGAAAAAACTGTCTAGAAGTGTACAGCCCCATACTGTCACAGTCCCAGCACCCCGCAGGAGCATCGTACTTCTGCATACCCTGCGCAGCTGAAAAAATTCCGAGTTTGTTAATGATGGAGAATCCAGGCAGACTTTTTTAGGCTCTTGCACCCGGCCCCCCCCCCCCCCCCGCCCTATTAATAACGCTGTTAATAATTTTTGCCCAACTTCTGGTTCAAACCAGTAAGAAACATAAAAAAGGTGTTCTGCTGATCAAGGACGCCAATTAAATTCAGACACCAGAGTAGGCTGATTTTACTGTTAATAATTAAAGGATACGACTAATACAGAAAATAAGCAGAAAAATACAGAATAGTACACTTACTACATACAGTTAAGCAGGATAATGCACCTAATTACTACATGACGGGGAGAAGAGTGATTTAAGAAAGATACATCCCCATTTTCATACATCACTGACATCCAGATCTGCAGGTGCTGGGCAGCCCCAGTTACAGTGAGGATTTGGAGAACCTTTCCCGGCAAGTGGGAAGTCCTACACAATGCGTCCATCCATAGGTGAGGCATCCAAAGTCACTGAGAGCGGGTCCAGCCTTATATACCCAAAAATCAGCAAGCCAGAAAGACTTGCACCTTTGTTTTGAGCGGAAACATCTGGTTTCATCCTCCTGTTGGATTCCACCCAAAGCCTGGCCAGGGCTGGGGGGGAGAACCAAGGGAGTTTCTAATGAGGCCAAACTCTTGGGTTCTTGGCCTTGAACGAGGCTGAGCAAGGGAAGTTGGACACATTCTCTCACCATTTCATCCTCCCTACTCATTATATTGTGTCTAAACTACATCTTTGACTAGTAAGCATACACGTTCCATTAATGATTAGACATAATTATCGCTAATGGTAATACAGATTTCACTAATAACAGATACTAATAATGGATAACGTTTAGTTGTGAGGTTCATCTAGAGGTCAACCTTTGGCCCTAGCACTACAGGTGGTTTCTCATTTCGCTCATCCACTTGGAGCTCCTTCATGGCAGAGTCTCAACAGAGTATTTTTCTGTAATACCAGCCCAACCCTTCTTGGTAACCAAGTCTCTAGTGCTATGTGGCAGTGTTAGAATTTAAATTAACATCAGCATCATTTTAGGGACACACACTTCAAGCAGTTCTGTGCAATGTTTTCTTGAAACCTCACCTCTTTTAGAACAGCACAGCATTTTCTTGAAACCTCACTTTTTTAGACCAGCACCTCTACTTAACAATTAATTTAAGCTTAGGTTTATCATCAGTATTATTATAAAGTTGAAAATTACCGAAGTTTTATTGAAGATCTGATTTTCTTTAGTGCAAATGTTTTTTTATTTCTGAATATTAAAATACTTGCGCACATGTACAAGTCTGTGCCACACCCGGATGTAAAACTAATGGCTCTTCCACGTCAGCTGTCCATAAAAACGTACAGAAGGGCAGCAAGTTAACAACGCTTGAGCACTTGAGCTTCTGAGAGATGCAAGGCGATGTCGCAAGATTGATCAACACCTTTTCTGGCAATTAACCTAGCTAAAACCTGTATCTAGCGCTTTTTAACCCCCTTCTAGATTTAAGCCTTTTTGTGTTTTACAGAAATGAACCGCTCACTCGCCATAAACTCCAGCCACCTTAGCTTTCCACAGCACGGCCACGAGCACCAAGCCCAGCTGCAGAGCTTGAAGGAGGGTCTCCAGAAGCCACACATGAGCGTCCACCCAACAATGGCTTTACACGAGAAAACGTCTTTGCCCTGGGTGAATCCTGCTGATTTGAACCAACTCCTGTGTCTTGAGGTACACAGCCATGGGCAACTCTACAGAGAGTCAAATGCCCAGCGTGGATTTTCGGTAGGCTGGTGTTGCAGGAGGACAACTGGACGTGGAATCCACACTTCCCACGTGTCGTGGATTTTGAGCGGAGCCCCCCCGTCAGAGGTCCGCAGAGAGTTGAGGACATGCCAGGCATTGCACTTGCATGACCGTCGCTGTGGATTTCAGCTTCTAGATTTTGTTTTTTTAGTGAAAGCCACTAGCAAAGGCAGATTGTCAGGCGTGTTCAACCTGCCCTCCAGACCATGTCCTGGAAATAGGAGAGAATTATCCTGTTTCTTCTCCCAGCAATCATTCACTGCTGGAACTCCCCCACCTAGCTACAGCATGCTATTTTTAGAGCTGGATCTCCCTATCTCCTGACCTAGTGGACATTAGGACAGAGCGTTAGCTTCTGAGTAGAGGCCAGGTGCTGCCACGAAATCAGAGTCGAACGGTGTACCTCTTATCTAATCCAGCTCAAAATGGGGAGGATTCAAAGTTCAGAAGGACGCTGCATTTTGAGTTTGCTTCAGGCACCTTGCTATGATAAATGTTTGTTGTATTTGGATGAAAGACAATGACCTAGAACAGAGAAGGCGAGAGCTTTAAATAGAACATAAAAATTGAGTTGTTTAGGAGATGTGTTTTTAGGGGGGTAGGAAGATACAATTAAAAAAAAAAAAAAGCACATTCAGAAACTAATACCAAAGTGCAAAGCCTGGCACTATGCGTTCATTCTCTGCTGCTCCAGCAGCGGAGTCTGGTGTCTTATACAAGAAAAAACAAAATCTCTCTAAGATGGTGCATTCTGTCTACCACGAGCAGCTCCCTGCAGAGTTTCCAGCTGGGGACACTGGAGCAAACAACCAAGTGCACAGTGGTCCCCATTGCTTCCGTGCATCACTGCTGAGGGACCCTCACCTCCCCTCTCGAGTCTTGCCAGGCTAAAGCATGCCTTTGACTCACCAACTCTCCACCAAATGCTTGGGGATGGGGAGGCCAGGACCCATTAGCTGTTTCCTGGTTTAATAAAGTTATTTCTAAAATGAAGTTATTTCTAAAATGAACTGTCGAGTGCAACGCCGTTCAGTCTTCCTCAAAGGAGATATAGTTTTGTTCACAGCTGAATACACAGAGGGACCATAGGAGGAGGGGAGGAAATACTGCAAAATCTAATATTACTTACTTTTATCTGAAAATTAATGTAATTGCCCAGATCTAAGCAAGGCCTTGTTGTCACTGGACTGCCTAGAATCAAAATGAAACTTCCCGCTAGAGATGGTCATAGCAACATTCAAGGCAAATCTGCCACAGTTGCCCATCAGCTAAGAAACAGAATTTAATAAACCCCTCTGTGGTTTGGTAGCTCTGTAAAAGGTGTGGAACATTCCCTGGGGAGTGACTTCTGATTAACAAATGACTTTTTTGTTATTTACACCCTTATTTGGGGGCCTACCCTAAATCAGTTGAAGTCTGTCAACACTGGTCTGTTTCTTCTGTAAGCAGCCCATTTTTCCTGGTTAGAGTTGCTAAGAGAATAGATCACCGTAACATCTTCAGCTCCAATTTCAAAAATTATTTCAGTATTAAATATGTGGTATAAACAAAGAGAAACCTGCATCAGGGTTTTACAGCTATTTAATTACCTCCCATAAATTAAACTAAACGGTCCTCTTACCTATCTTTTAACAGGCTAAGACAGGAAAGACAGTTTTACTGCTGCCCATTATTTTTTTAGTGCATCAAACACCATTTATTGTGAGAGTTGCACACCTCTAAAGCAATAAAGCGATTCATCAGTTGTGCCACATAAAGCTATCCTCCCCAACAAAACAAATGAAGAAAACAATACCTGGCCTATGCAGAAGTAGAACAATGTAGTTTAAATTAACTCTCCAACCACAAGTCTGTGCTTATTTTTCTTTCCAATTTTTCCCTCCTTTTTCCCTTATAATTCAAAGTAATTCAAAGCCGGTGAGTCTTCTCTTAATCCCTTCTCTGTCTTCCCTTTCCTGTATTTTACTGAAACTTTTTAATGTTTCAAAACATACTTCTTTTTGTGCTTGTATTTGCTCTTATATCCTATAAAGCCCTTATATAAAGCTGGATTTCCTCAAAGAAAATGCCTTTCATCCACCTTTTTGACCTGAAATGCCTTCCCAGAATGCACTTGAAAAGCCATGATACATTTTCTCCCCAAAACCATCTTTTTATTGAAAAAAACCCACCAGGAGTAGTGATTACATAGAAGACTTGTGAATTCCTACTATAAAACTTAGCTTTTATTCATGGTATGACCTAGTAAATAGGCAGTTGCAATACAGGAACTATGTTAAGGTATTTCAGGACCGTTACCATGAAGTATCTCACAATGAATGCATATTGGCTTACCTTGAAAGTGATTTTATCACAGCTTAAAAGCATTCACAGGAACGACTAATATTGGAGTTCACTGCAGTGAACTTGTATCTTTTTTACTACTGAGATAATACATCCTACTACTGTCTCACAATTACCCCTCCAACCGAAAAAAAAAAAAAAAAACAGCAAAATTAAGCTTTAAATGCCTTATAAACATCATTTTCATGTAGCTAACATATGGAAACTCTGTTCTAATGAAGGCTGTATTACCCTACCCTCGTGCTGATCCTTTTTGCTTACCATATGCAATTAGAAAGCAATTTTAAAATACATTCATTTCTTTGGCATATATTTGGTACTCTTCCATGATTTTGCATGCCCTAATACTAACTAGGCTTCTGGCACTACTAGAAGAAATAAGAAAAAATACACTTGAGAGCGCGCTTAGGGTTGAAACAGAGTACAAGCAGCACGTTGCTTCCATTTATTTGCTGCTGCAAAAGGCAAGCTCCGCTGTGCTGAGCCTTACGCTCTTGGCAACTGGTTGATAAATACAAAATACTCCAACAAGTCATTTCTCTCTCCTTGGCTCCCAGTGAGCAGATCTGAAGGGGAAGAAGAAAAGTTGCTGTCGTTACAAGCGGAGAGCAGCGCAGGGAGAAGCCCAGGTTTCGCCACTGGCGACTGACCTCTCTACCCAGAGCATCCAGGCAGCCACCGAGAGAGAAGCCCCGACGAGCACACGGATATCTTTAGCTCAATAGTGCAATCTGCAGTTTAGAAGTGCATTGCAACAGGCAAGTCCCTTGCTGAACACAGTGGGAGCCCTCCAGGAACCGCTGGTGGAGAAAATCCCCTGTCAACCTGCATCACCTCCACCACCTGTGTGGGTCCGCAGGGAAAACGCGTGCACAGACCCCAAACACAGGCACAGGCGGGCTGAGCAGGCGGCGGGTGAGGAACAGCTTTGATTTATGTGATCCAGAAGCCTGTTGACTGGTTATACAAAACAGAGATCTTGCGAGTTCAGACCAGGACATTTTGGACTAGGATGCGCTGTTGTATCTTCCGACCTTATAAGAAGATGTTCTGTTTCTGCAGCCCATAGATCTTTCTAAACATGGTGACAGTTTTAATAAGGGGTTTCAAAGCACTGTTACAGGATTATTCAAGGGTGCTCTGAATCATACCCAGGAACCAAACCAAGCGCTTTTCTCCAGCCCTTGTGCAAAGCAAGTTGTTGACAGGAGGAGCAAACACTCTGGTGACCTTTAAAAAGTTTCACATTCGTAAATTTTAACCCAGGCCCCCAAGAAGCACTAGAGCTAGCGTTGTTACAAAAAGACAAGGAGTGAAAAAAACCTAAGAGCCACGTAGCTTGTTGAAAAATGGAAACTACTGGGATTTGTCAGTGGCAGCAGTGTGTGTCATGGATGTAGTCGGTGCGACATAGCAAGGAACCTCGTCACGGTGCCGTCTACTTAATTTTCCCCAAGGCAGTGGGTGCTGCGTATTTGCTTTCAGTTTATTCCCACATCACTCAGCAATGTTGAACACAACGCAGCGGCAGCAAAGAAGGCTTTGCAAATGGGGCGGCCGCTCCAGGGATGATGCTCACCGCCACGCACAAGCCGTGGGGTAGCACAGAACATCCTACACCAGGCGATGTAAACACGGCACCCGCGTTAGCAGGG